>NC_043961.1:5802438-5899938 GCF_902148855.1 Sphaeramia orbicularis | reverse complement strand
CAATTCAGGCAGTACAAATCTGACAGAAAAATATAATAGTCACTGTCCTGTCTAAAAAAAAAAAAAAAAAACAACCCTAAATTCGGAGCCACACTTAGCATTTTCCTTTTTTTTTTTTTTTTTTTTTTTGAACAAGGTGTACAAGAATCAAAGCCACAATGAAAGTAAGAAAAAGAATAATTAAAAAAAAAATTACCCTGAAAACCAAAAGTAAAATCACATACGTACAGGACAGAAAATTCTGTAGTTAAACGGATATGTGTTCATTTATTTATTCATTTTCTGAACCTGCAGTTGGGATAGGCTCCATGCAAAGAATATATACACACATATATATATATATATATATATATATATATATATATATATATAAATACCAAAAAACAAAATCCAAACAAAACAAAAACAAAAAGCACCCACACGCAATGTGGACTCTGTTGACATTTCACTTTAACATTGAAAATCCCATTTACAACACATTTTTCATTATAACTCAACAAATATTGATTGGAATTTAATATAATTTAACAAACACATAACTGGTACCAAGCTTCAACTTTGTATGGAATATCGTTCCGCTCCATTTTTCTTCCATTACGCTCTGTTGACTTTTGTTATTTTTTATAACCATGTTTGACCGCAATTTTTCTGCTGTAAGAAACAACCTTGAAACTGTTTAATTTAAAAAGAAATAGTCGATCCACACATGCACACCGTTCGGGGTGCTTGGCAGAGGTTTGCGTTCTCTGAACACTTGTTGATCATTTTATCCCTTTTTTTTCTCCACCAACCACGAACAAAACAAAACAAAACAAAACAAACAAACGATTGGCAATAAACACCTGTTACTGTTCAGAAGCAAGACAAGAAATTGGCATGGCATGATGCATCACCCTAACTATACAAATCAAATCTGAAGCAGCAACTTCCTCCTCTTGAAAAGTCCCACATCAATTGTCCCCAGAAAAAACACAATCCATGTATTCCACCTTGTCCTTGTCCTGTAGAGCTCCGCTTGCAGTCTCAACAAGAGTGTAAATCTCTCCCCTTTGTGAATTTCATCCACTATGTTCATTCATTCCTCCAACACAGGTGGCTCAGGCCAAAGCCATCGTCGGGTGATTGCTTTCCTTGCCGTGGCACTAAAAATCTTCAGGAGGTACCTGTCGTTCACCGTCGAATCGTCTGTAAAATCTCCCAACAGAAGTAAAAGAGTGGATCGCTGCAGTCCAAAACCCAAGATCTGTTCTATTTTTGTACCAACATCTTTCCAAAAGGTTGTAATTTTGTAAAACAATAACCTTACAATCACGTTGCTATGTCCAGAAGGCTTTGGCGGCGACTGCTGGACAAATGCGGTACAACATGCACGAATACACAGCAGCATAAAAACTACCACATCTAGAACCTGTGGATCCCCGCGGGTCAATGCGCTAGTTCTCTTTCTAAAGCAGCGCTCTGCGTTTGGTCACCTGACCGAGTGTTGAGGGAGGCGGTGAAGCGGGGGAGGGGGAGGGGGCGGGGCCATCGCGTCCCCTACGATGCCGGGCTAATGGACATTCCAGAACACAACACCACCTACTTCCCCTCTCCCCTCAGAGTTCAGTTTTTAACCGCTGCATCCCTCAGATAACGGCAGACCCGGGCCCCGGTGAAGTTCCCTCCCCATTCACAGGGGAAAACACCCCCCCCCCCCAATATTTTCCTCTTCACTCATGTCAGTATGTTTTAGAGCGGGAACATGACATGGTAATATATATTCTGTGATTTATTACAACCTGAAATACTATAGTGTGTTTTACCAGATGACTTGAATATCTGTATTTGTGAAGGATTAATCATTTCACACTGGCTGGGGGTTGGGGGGGGGGGATTCACATGCAGCATAAAGGTAAGATTTAGAACACAATGTAACATCCATAATTACCTTTTCATTATCTTTAGTGGGTGATCATTGGGCTTTTATGACCTTAGACTGACACATTTATACAGAAGGAGAAGGTCACAGAGTTCACCAGGTTTTACCATCAGCCACTTTGTCTACTGTTATGTACGGAAGAGGACTAGGGCCGCTGTAAAAAAAAAAAAAAAAAAAGAAGGTCCAATAGTTTTCATCATTATTACACTGGTCAACAACAAATTTATTGTTTAAGTTTTTGGAGCTGATTTAGGATAATTTTGGTGTGCTGAATCCAAAAATCACATTAATTTTGCTCAATCAGGTCAACTTTCTGAACTATGCTACATATTGGCTTTTTAACATTTTTGCTTACATTTATGGGCATTTTCACATCATATGATACAAAATTCTTTCATATTTCTTGCAATAAATGAGTTCTGAAGATTTTACTTTTGCCAATTTATGATTAATGTTTTTTTTAATATTAAAGGTGAATGAAATGGCTTCAACTAGAAGATCTTGCAAAAATAAGCCTGACGTATTCTGCTACATCTGCGGTGAATACACCATTGTACCTAACAGGAATCAAGTCACAAGCTTCATAAAGTGTGCTTACCAATCTTATTTTGGTATTAATTATTATATTTTGTGAGAAGATCAAATTTTTCAAAATCAAATGAGCAAAAAAACCTGACCTGATTGAGAAAAACAGATGTCATTTTTGGATTTAGCGGTGCAAAATGGTCCTAATTCAGTTGAAAAAACCTAGACAACTTGCAAAAAACATTTTTTTGTAACCCAGTGTTATTATTATTATTATTGTTCTGAGACAAAAAAAAAAATCTGAATTGTGAAATTAGTCAGAATTCTGAGAAAAAAGGCAGAATTCTGACTTTTTTCTCATAACAATAATAATAATAATAATAATAAATATTTAACTTCCTAAGACCCAGGAAATGTCAGCAAAGTACAAGCTTTTTTTGTTTTTTATTAAACGGTCGTTTAGGAAACGGTCGCTTTTCAAAATAAAATCTCCGCAAGACTAATGGAAAACATTGCTTTAACCCCTTCATGCATGAATTATGAGAACCTTAGTCAATATTTTTTTCTTGAGGGATTTTAATCCTCTTTAGGCATGAAAAAAAACAATGCAATTGAAATTTTTTATGATCCTATTTGTCATGGAGTTACAAAAACATCCACTCAACTGGACACCATGCATTTAATTTTTGAAGCAAAGAAACCTGCATTTAAAACCCATCATCAGAAAGTGATCAAGTGTGTGAAAACTATAAAATAAAAACATTTTTAATGCTGCTAATGCTCACATTTTTAACATACTCGAATACTAGTTATTACTCAATTCATGGAGATAATATGAAAAAAAAACTTTTTGTTTAAGAAAACTGTTAATTACAGTCTAATAACAATTGCAATTAATTTACACTAAAATATGTTTGTGCAGATCAGGTTGATCAAGAACAACAAACAGTAAGAACAGTAACTGTATGAATTCCGTTCTTTAGGATGATGCATAAGCGTCCACTGTGTTGGCTGATATCCAACTAAAACAACTAAACCCATGAATAAACAAGAGAACAGCTGGAGAAGAACTGTCCACTGGAGTGACCACTATGCATGAAAGGGTTAATATTAACCGCAATTTTTTTTTTTTTTCTTTGCAGCCCAGTGCCAAGTGATCCACGGACCGGTACCAGTCTGGGGACCAGGGATTGGGGACCCCTGTGCTAGAGTATCATGTAGGATAATTGTGTGTACGGAAGACAACATTAAAAGTTCTTGAAAACTATTTGTAAGGCAAGGCAAGGCAAATTTATTTGTATAGCACATTTCAGCAACAAGGCAATTCAAGGTGCTTCACACAGGACATTGAAATAAAAGAAACAAAAAGAAACACATTTAAAACATTATAAAAGAAACATGTAAAAGGTGATTAAAAACAGCGAGTAATAAAACAACACATAAAATAAAAAAAAATTAAAAAAATAGAATAAAACTAGAAGCACTCGGAGAGCGCAGACCTCTGCCAAGGCTGATCAGTGGGCCCCCCCACCCCTGTGGGCCCCCCCACCCCCGATCACCACCAAAATTTAATCATTTCTTCCTTATCCCATTTCCAACAAACCCTGAAAATTTCATCCAAATCTGTCCATAACTTTTTGAGTTATGTTGCACACTAACGGACAGACAAACAAACAAACAAACAAACAAACAAACAAACAAACAAACAGACAGACAGACAAACAAACAAACAAACCCTGGCAAAAACATAACCTCCTTGGCGGAGGTAATAAAAATAAAAACACACACATATTAAAGTAAGAGTTGCAGTGCAGAGTTTCAAAGAGAATATAAAGTTTAAAAAGTCAAAAGCCTTTTAGTCAGCGGCAGCAGTGAACAGGTGAGTCTTTAACCTGGACTTAAAAGAACTCAGACTCTCAGCAGACCTGATATTTTCTGGTAGTTTGTTCCAGATGTACGGTGCATAGAAACTGAACGCTGATTCTCCATGTTTAGTTCTGACTTTGGGAATACAGAGCAGACCTGCACCAGATGACCTGAGTGGTCTGGATGGTTCATACTGGACTAGAAGGTTTCTGATGTATTTTGGGCCTAAACCATTCAGCGTTTTATATGATAGTAAGAGAATTTTGAAGTCTACTCTCTGAGAGACAGGGAGCCAGTGTAGAGACCTCAGAACTGGACTGATGTGGTATCATATTTGGTATGTGGTAACATATTTGCACATGAAGTCACAGGTCTGGTAAACATTCACACCAAAAACTGAGAGAACTTTGATTTTTTTTGAGAAGAGGAGCAGATGAGTCAAGTCTCTTAGAAAAGCTGATCATTTATGGGTTAACCTACAAAAAGTTGTATTTGATGGTGGGGGAAACCTGCATGGAAAGTAAAGGCAGGCCTGATCCTGGTGGGAGTGAACCCCAGACAGTTGTATCTGTGAGGCAGACGTGCTTCCCACCCCACCCCACCCCACCCCACCCCTAACACACTCTGTTCTGTTGGTAAATGATGCACTGAATCAGCCACAGAGAATGCGCAGATGCTTTGCACAGGTATTCCCATATCCTGTCTGTTGTCTGTCAACGGCCTCATTTTTCTCCAGCTAATTACAAGTTGCCATTGATCCGGTGCCAGAAGTTAATTGCAACATGCTGCACATCATAGTTGTTCACATCCACGGAGAAAATTTCCAAAACCTTCCAGCCTTTGAGCCACAGTGAGTGAGTGAGTGATGGGAACATACTCTATTTATACTTTCAATGCACATAAGTGTTTGTCTGGAAGTAATTTGATGCATTTATTCATCCAAACTTTTAGCAGGAAACACACTGACTGAATCAAGAACATTTGAGAAATGGAATCTCTTCATGAAGTTTGACTGCACTTTACTTGGATCACAATTAAATAATAGACAAACCGCGATTCTGGACTTGAAATGAGCTGTGCACGACAAACAGGCAGAGCATTAGCATTTTAGTTGTTTCATTGTTTTCCACTCAGGATGGTGGGAACCTGAGGTGGTTGGTTGTTCTTGAGCTGTAGTACCCCCCCGCCTCCCCATCCAGACTATACCCGGGGTTAAAGCTTGCCTACACTGTAAGCCCGGACTTTGTATTTACTAAAATGCTTTAATTACAATGTACTTAAATGATTTAAGTTTTATTCCATTACTATAAAATGTTCAGTATATTCTACTAATTTGTAGACATAGTCGAAAGGACGAAAAAGTTTAAGTTGAATGGATTTAAATCACTCAGTTTTAGTCATGACCACACCTTTTTATCTCCACATTGCATTGTGGGTATTGGGCATGTTGTTGAAAATGTGTTATTTTTATGTGCAGGGGTTCAGTGGGGTTGTGGTGTTAGTGTTAATTTGGATTTAATGTGTGTATGTCAGTGTTTATTGGCCTTTTTGTGTTTGTTTTTGTATTTTTGTAGAGCTGCACCATGAGTCAGAGCCAGAGGAAGAACTGTGGATTTACTGTTCATCTAAAATAGATCTTGTTTGTTAAAAATCTTCATGCAAATCCAAAATAATAGCACTTCCTGCACTGGTAAAATACACTGTGCTATCTTCCTGTTTAACTTCCATCTATGCTGCAATATATTAAGTTGAATAATTTCATAAAACAATTTATATTGCAAAAGATTTCAATTTAAATCAACTTGGGATGAGTCCAATGAACTGATGATATTAAGTTTGTGATTGCAACTGACATTGCAACAAATTTTGAGTTAAATTAACTTGACAATTAGTGTGTTGTACTTAAAATAGCAATTCCATTCAAATCAAGCATTTAAGTTTAATACACTCAAGTTTTCATTACTCATTACTTACATTTTTTGAGGTAACCGGTCAAATTTTTTAAGTAAACTCAACTTATCCAGTCTTACAGTGAAGGCCAGATTATACCCCCAGCAGATATTAAGATATCAGCAGATATCAGATAGCAAATATAACTTGCGCATTAAAAATTTACCTGATGGAAAAACAACAATGAGCAGCTGGAAAACGGATGGAATGTACGCAGAGGACGGGCAGAATGTGCCGTCTGTATCCGTCTGTGTCTTTAACGTTACTTTCAGTCACTGTTTCTCTTGTCACCGTATTAGTTTATTATTATTTATTATTATTTATTATTTATTATTATTTAGTTAAATCTCCACACTGCGGACATTGCTCCTCCACCGCGTACCTGCTGGACTTAACTGCGTATGTAACCCCATCATAAGTGGTATCAGTGCAGTTGTATCGGAGTACTTTTACGAGTATGAGTACAAGAACACATGCTGAGTATCAGACCAGATACCTGATACTGGTATCGGTATCGATGCATCCCTAGAAATTTTGCCTATTAACCCTTTCATGCACTGTCCACTCCGTTGGACAGTTCTTCTCCAGCTGTTCTCTTGTATATTAATGGGTTTTATTGTTTTAGTTCCATATCAGCCAACACAGTGGACACTGATGCACCATCCTATACACTGACATTCAGACCATTACTGTAACTTTGCTGTTCTTGATAAACCTGATCTGCACTAACATGTTTGAGTGTAAATCAATTGTTATTTGTTCGACAAGAAGGGTTTTTTGCATATTATCTCCATGAAGTGAGTAATAACTAGCATTAGAATATGTTAAAATGTGAGAAGACGTCAGATTAGCAGCATTAAAAATGTTTTTATTTCATTGTTTTCATATCACTTTCTGATATTGGGTTTTAAACACATGATCCTTTACTTCAAAAATCAAATGCATGGATATTTTTGGAACTCCATAGGAAAAAAAAAAAAAAAACTCAATCGCATTGTTTTTTTCATGCCTAAGGAGAAATAAAAACACTGAAGAAAAAAATCTTCACTAAGGTTCTCACAGTTCATGCATGAAAGGGTTAAAGGTGCAGTACCAGATCTTAGAAAAACGGTTTGAGCAGCTACATTTGGAAAATACTCAATTCAAAAGTCCAAACCCCTTTCTTCAGACATCCCCCCAAAGTCCCACCTCCAGAGTACTGGCACGCACAATGCTTGTTCCCGAGGGTTCACAAGCCCTACACTGCAACAATTTGCCGGTTCTGGCCCCAGTTACGATCCCGATCCATGCATACCTCATTCAGTCTCCTCCAACACCCCCGCTCTTACAGAACAGCCCCAGTTCAGACCTATCTGACTAACGTTACATTCCCTAGTGATTTATGTTAGTGACAAAACCGTTTGCCAGGCTCTGGCTTTGGCTTCGTTTCCTGTACAAGTGCTCCAAACCTCTGAGAATGCATGATTCATGACAAATGTCAGTTGAGTTTGACAGACATATCACCGTTCAATCATTTCAATTGGGCGCTCAAAATGATTGGATGGTGTTTTTTCAGTCCTGTCCGTTCCACAGGTGACTAAACTTTTAAATTTTTGTGTTAGAGCATTTAATTAATTGGTTGTAATCGGGGTGTGAAGGGGATTTTAAGCAATATAGTAAAAAAAACACTCCAGGACAACATCTTGCACCCCACCTTTAAGCAAATGGTTGAATTTTTAGGAAGATTCAAATTTAATCACATGTTCAGAACGCTCACCACAGACACGTTAGGACTTAAAGGGTTAAAATCACACATGTTGAGAATGGACTTGTCCGGTGTTTGCAGAAACGTACAATAGCAACATTTTCTTCTGGTGACTCAGATACAACAACAGGATGATGATAGTAATCTAATTTTAGAGGCAAAAAAAAAAAAAAAAGTTGGAAAATATTTTGACAAGACTCCATTGTCTTCCCTGAGCTGCTCTGACACCCATCATAAGCAATCATTCTTTCTTTTTTCTTGTTATTGTTACATCAGTTCCAGTTTTTTTTTTTTTTTGTTTTTTTTTTTATTCAGTGCAAATGAAAATCTGAGTAGGTTCCAGACTTTGGAGGCCCTGGTCATAAAAAGAGGAGGTAGTGGTGGGGGTCTTGAGCCGGTCGTTATATTGTGACCCCCCCCCACACACACACACATGAATCCTGGCTCCCTGGGGTATTTCAAAGCCCTGTCTGTGTCTGCCCACTTCCCCCACAGATCACACTGGGATTCCACAAATCTCACCCATGCGTTGTCGGGTCCCACTCGGCGTTTCAGAGCCGGTCTGAGCCTGATCCGTTTATGCGCATACACAATCCATGATGGCAGCCCTCTGTGATCCTGTTATCCAGCGGTGTGTCATCGGTGCGACTTCAGACTAAACTACAGTTAACTCCAGGGAGCCTCGCTGGCACAACCACACCTATTTTTATATGTGAAAAATAACTCCGCCGGCCCACACCACACTACATTAAATGAAAAAATGTAGACCTGCGAGCCGGTTTGAACCAAAATTATAATAGTTTTGGATTTTTCATTGTAGTTTAGTTTTATTTAGTTTTGACTTTTTTTCTCTCTAATTCACAGGTGTCAAACATGCGGCCCGGGGGCCAAAACCGGCCCGCCAAAGGGTTCGATCTGGCCCTTTGGATGAATGTGTGAAATGCAAAAATTACACTAAGATATTAACCCTCTGGTATCCCATCCAGCAAGGCCCTTACTAAGCACCAAGTGTGCCTTTTTGGCACACTTGTGGAATAATGTCAAAAAAAATTTTCATACAGTTTGTTTTTAATTCTTTTACACTTTTATCTATTTCATCAACTTGACTCATAAATAAAAATACCAAATAGTCAATAATTGTCACATTTTTTAACCCTTTAAATGCCGTGTTTGTAATGTAAACAAACCATTTTTTTGGATGCAAAAAACACAAAAAAATTTATTGTTTTCAATATACTACATAAAAAGTGGATCACATATTATTTGATTTTTGCAGCCTGGCATATGTCAATGATTAACAGCAACATTGGTTAATTTGCATTATTATTTTTGGTGCTAGGTCAAATGTTCAAAAATACTAGCATCTGTCACCAAGTGTGAGTAAAATGCACACCTATAAATCAAACTATTAAATATTCTATATTGATTTATTTTTCTGCTCTAATTTGATTTTATTTTTGTAAATCAATGTCAGCCCTAATCATCATACATATCAAATAATCATTAATTTTACATTTTTTTAAACCCTTTAAACGATCTCTTTTCATCATGATGTCACTACATTTTTTGATGCAAAAAACACAAAATATGTTTTGTTTTGTTTTTTTCAATATGCTACATAAAAAGTGGATCACATATTATTTGATTTTTGCAGCCTGGCATATGTCAATGATTAACAGCAACATTGGTTAATTTGCATTATTATTTTTGGCGCTAGGTCAAATGTTCAAAAATACTAGCATCTGTCACCAAGTGTGAGTAAAATGCACACCTATAAATCAAACTATTAAATATTCTATATTGATTTATTTTTCTGCTCTGATTTTATTTTATTTTTGTAAATCAAGGTCAGCCCTAATCATCATACATATCAAATAATCATTAATTTTACATTTTTTTAAACCCTTTAAACGATTTCTTTTCATCATGATGTCACTACATTTTTTGATGCAAAAAACACAAAATATGTTTTGTTTTGTTTTTTTCAATATGCTACATTAAAAGTGGATCACATATTATTTGATTTTTGCAGCCTGGCATATGTGTCATGTCTGCTCCCAGACTGTCTGGATTTGTCTGTCTTTTCTGTTTTGTCTGTCATTTCCTGTTTTATTTTGTTAAGTTTCCCTCTTGTGTCATGTCTGGTGTCTTTACTTCCCCTCTTTGATTGTTTCACCTGCTCCTGATTACCTGACTCCTCCCTGATTATCTCCACCTGTGTCCTATTGTCTTCCCTCCCTCTTGTGTATTTAAACCCTGTGTTTTCCCCTGTTCCTTTGCCAGTTTGTGTTCTACCTTTGTGTGCTCACTTACCAGCGTTTTGGATACCTGTCAGTCTGTCTGCCCGTTTTGACCCGTTTTGCCTTTCGACCACCGATTCTGCCTGTTCCTCGTCTGCCTGCTCATCTGGTTCTGACCTGGTTCGTTCGTCAGACTTCTGATTCTGCCTGTTCCCTGTTTACCTCAGCCTCCAACGTGTTACCTTGTGTTTCGACCCTCGCCTGGACTTTGACCGTGAGTAGCCTATCCCTCATGTCCCGTTGCCTCCTGAATTGCCCTCCTGTGTATGACCTGGCTTGTTTTTTGACTATCCTCTGTTTTGCCCTAGTCGGGGTGTTGACGGGAATCCTCCGGCTCGGCCGTGCTGACCATCCGTATTCCCCGCTCACAGCCCGGACGAAGAGTCCAGTATCACACGCCTTCACAGACGTGTTAACTATTCTGTGCTGTGTTTTTCCTACTGTGATTCTATTTAATAAACACTCTCAATTGGTCATCTGTGTTCTGGTCTTGCATTTGGGTTCAGCCTTTGTACTAGTCCCATTACAATATGTCAATGATTAACAGCAACATTGGTTAATTTGCATTATTATTTTTGGCGCTAGGTCAAATGTTCAAAAATACTAGCATCTGTCACCAAGTGTGCGTAAAATGCACACCTATAAATCAAACTATTAAATATTCTATATTGATTTATTTTTCTGCTCTGATTTGATGTTATTTTTGTAAATCAAGGTCAGCCCTAATCATCATACATATCAAATAATCATTAATTTTACATTTTTTTAAACCCTTTAAATGATCTCTTTTCATCATGATGTCACTACATTTTTTGATGCAAAAAACACAATGTTTTGTTTTTTTTCAATATGCTACATAAATAGTGGATCACATATTATTTGATATTTGCAGCCTGGCATATGTCAATGATTAACTTCAATTCAGAGGTGAGGGTCTAAATGATTTTATTAATGTTGAAGTCCAGATATCAGTAAAAGCAGGATTTATGCCTTAATGGCTTATGGATCAAAAACAGTGGTTATAGTGGAAGAAATAGTGCGTTTTAGGCACACTTGGCAGACAGATGCTAGTCTCGTAATTTTCTTTTGTTTACAATGTGCACATTTTAGTTGGCCAGAATTTGAAAGATCATGCACAAATGAACAACTTTTGAATTCTAACCTTATTTAAATTGTGAAAAGTAAAATGAAGTTTTTTAACACGAAGTGCAAAGTGTGCCTAAAAAGCGCACCCGGATACCGGAGGGTTAACAGTCAATCCACATACAAACACATAAAGTCCAATTAAATTTCAAGTGGGTCAGAACCAGTAAAATATCATAATAACCTGTAAATAATGACAACCCCAAATTTTCTCTTTCTTTTTGGTGCAAAAAAGTAAAATTATATGAAAATGTTTACATTACCAAACTATACATTTATAAAAAATGTGAATAACCTGAACAGATATGAAAAAATGGAAACATCTTAAGAAAAGTAAATGCAATCTTACCAATATTCTGCCTGTTACTAAATGTTTTGTGCGATTGTAATGCAAATTGTAGCGGACGTGTAAATGATAAACTGATAAACCGAGGCAGAATATTGAAAAATTGCACTTGTTTTTCTTAAGACAATTCAAGTTGTTCATGTTATTCAGATTTTTAAGGAAACTTTGGAGATGTAAACCTGATCATTATACAATTTTACTTTTTTCACTGTTATTATTTTATTGGTCGGGTCCACTGGAGATCAAATTGGGCTGAATGTGGAACTGAACTGAAATGAGTTTGACACCCCTGCTCTAATTCAGTTCGTTTTAATTCGTTTTTAGAGCAGGTTTGTTAGTTTTTATTTGTTTTTGTTATTTTCTAAATGCTTAGTTTTAGTTTAGTTTTAGTATTAATTTTAGTTTTTGTCGTATCTTTTCTCTTCTTCTTCTCTTCTTTACAAAGAAAATGGGGGACGCAGCCTTTACTAACTATGCACCAAAGTTATGGAATACAATTCCAAAAGACATTAGAGAAGCCAGTTCACTGAATATATTTAAAACCAAATTAAAAACATTTTTATTCTCATTATCCTTTGAAAGGAGATAAAAATGGGGTCACAATTCAGGAACCAGGAATGTGCGGTTTTTATTTTTATTTTATTTTATTGTATTTCTGTTTTTATTTTTTATTTTATTGTATTTCAAATTTCATCTTATTTCTTGCATTTCAAAAATTCTATGCGTAATCAAATATTTTAATGTGCGCTGCTTTTATTTTTATTTTATTGTATTTCTCTCAAATTTCATCTTATTTCTTGCACTTAAAAAATTCTATGCATAATCAAATATTTTAATGTGCACTGTTTTTATATTTATTTTTATTTTATTGTATTTCTCTCACATTTCATTTTATTTCTTGATGTATAATCAAATCTTAATGTATTTTAATATTGTATTTTTTCAATCAATGTGAAGCACTTTGGGCTACAATTTCTGTATGAAAGGTGCTATACAAATAAAGTTTATTATTATTATTATTATTATTATTCTCTGTCGTCGTATTCAAATAAATCCCAGACAGGACTCTGCTGCTTTCTCCCAGCTTTAGTCTCCATGTTTCCAGGTAGAGTGGGGACCAGAAGACGACTGGAAACCACAAGTGAACACAAGTGACGGACCCTTAAATATCATATGGTGCTGCTGCTAGCTAAAATTGTTTGAGGGAAATAAATCGATTTTGTATCAATCTGATGTTGACAAAGACGAAAACGAAGGGAATTTTATCCGTAATTTTTATCTGTTTTCGTTAGTTTTGTAAATACACAATACAGTTTCAGTTAGTTATCGTTTTTTCTTTTAATTATAGTTTTTATTTAATTCAGTTAACGAAAATGTTTTTACAATTCTAGTTTTCGTCATTTCGTTAGATTTCGTTCACGATAATAACCTTGGATTAAACTACCGTTAACTCCAGGGAGCCTCGCTGTCACAACCCAACCTATTTTTATATGTGAAAAATAACTCCGCCGGCCCACACCACACTAGATTAAATGAAAAAATGTAGGCCCACAAGCCGGTTTGGACATGTCCTTCCACTGACCCCACAGTGAACACGGTGAATGGGAGTCTTTTCTATTGTTTTACCTCATCTCTCATCTCCGTCTGAGGGGCTGCCCACTCCCATGGCGGTGGGCTTATCAGTTTATCGCAGCGCCGACGACTACTTCTCTGCAGGCTCCGACAGATCCTCATCAGGACCTTTCCACCGGTCCACGCTGTTGATCAGGTCACATGATGACAGAGTCCATTCACACAAACAACAGGCTGCAGTTGAGTCTAAAAAACAGTGTTTGGGAACTGATAAGAGAAGCCAATCCATTCCCTACGGATTATTTTATTGATTCTCATTGGATTAGGGAATAATTACACTGGTCAACAACAAATTTATTGTTGAAGTTTTTGGAGCTGATTTAGGATCATTTTGGTGTGCTGAATCCAAAAATCACATTCATTTTGCTCAATCAGGTCAACTTTCTGAACTATGCTACATATTGGCTTTTTAACATTTTTGCTTACATTTATGGGCATTTTCACATCATATGATACAAAATTCTTTCATATTTCTTGCAATAAACGAGTTCTGAAGATTTTACTTTTGCCAATTTATGATTGTTCTTTTTTTAAATATTACAGGTGAATGAAATGGCTTCGACTAGAAGATCTTGCAAAAATAAGCCTGACGTATTCTGCTGTTTAAGTAGTACTTTAATGCTAAAAGTATTGAACTTAAACTGTCAAGTCGAAAACACTAAAAGACAAGTTATTTGTACTTTAAATCTGTTGTAAAATCAACCCCACTATCCAACCATTCAACTCAGCATTTTAGGTTACACTGATTAATTTTCTCAATTGCAGGCAGATTAATTTATCATTGATTAAACAACCTTTTTAAGTTAATCGAACTCAAAATCCTATTCCTGACCAAAATAGTTATGAAATTATTCAACTTGATATGACGTAGCATGAATGGAAGTTAAGTCTGTGTCATTAGTCAGTACAATAAGTGTTTTTCTCTTGATAAAATATTAAGATTTACATTGCACAATAACAGTTTTAGATGAACAGGAAAGCCATAGTTCTTCCTCTGGCTCTGACTCATGGTGCAGCTCTACAAAAATACAAAAACAAACACAGAAAGGTCAATAAACACTGCCATACACACATTAAATCCAAATTAACACTAACACCACAACCCCTGCACAGAAAAAGAACACATTTTCAACAACATGCCCAATACCCACAATGCAATGCGAAGATAAAAAGGTGTGGTCATGACTAAAACTGAGTGATTTAATTCCATTCAACTAAAACTTTTTCGTACTTTCAACTATGTCTACAAATTAGTAGAATATACTGAACATTTTATAGTAACATCATAAAACTTACATCATTTAAGTGCATCGTAATTAAAGCATTTTAGTGAATACAAATTCCGGCCTTACAGTGTACTGGGAACCGGTTCTGGATTCCCATCCCTCCTTGCCCTCTTTGAGCCAAACTTCAACAGCACCTCAAATAAAACCAGGGTCGTCACGTCATGAAAGTCACGTCGTAAAGTTCCGTAAACCATTTGGCGTTACAGTGCCGCGCTCTCTCCAAAAGGTGACAGTATATGAAAGTGAACGAGTGACTTCTTATTATTTTCCCCCAAATGTTCAGAGCTCACATTTCTATCTGATCCTCCGGGGGGAACGGCTCAGCCCCGGATCAAACAGATAATCAGAACCAGAGCTGTTTGTATGTGTGGGGGGAGCAGACTTCTGTTGAGATAGCCTCTGGCCTCGTGTTCATGCATGGACGGCGACCGGCAGGAGACGGACGGCGGCGTGAGTGACGGCGGGTTACGGCCTTCCATTTAAGAGACCCTTAAAACACAGCGGCTGAAGGTTCCCCCGAGGCCCGCCAACACGACTCCACAGGAAATAAAAGGAGCGCAGCGCCACAGCAGGCCTGTTTATGTGACCGTGTGCTGGAAACAGGAGAATATGAAGGAGACGCTCAATGAGAAACAGCACGTGATCAGGTTTCTTCACCTCCAGGGCTGACGTCTATATGATACCAGCTGGTTTCCTTTACATTCAACTAAAAGTCGCTTTCACGTGTACCTGGGGATGGGAATCGTTACGAATTTAACGATTCCGATTCCATTATCGATATTGCTTATCGATCCGATTCCTTGTTGTCTGAGTTGTCTTTCACCTGAACCACTGAACCAGTTGTCATCCCAAACAGGACTGTAATGCAATGTCTTCCTCCCAGGTTCATATTTGTTGTTTTTTTTTAACCTTATATCAGCTGCTATTTCATATTTCGGGTCAATGTGCGCTCCTTCAATGTGTCCATGTGGAGCTTGTGTAACAGAGTTAAGGTATATAGCAGGGGTCTCAAACTCATTTTCTTTCAGGGGCCACATTCAGCCTGATTTGATCTCCAGTGGGCCGGACCAGTAAAATAATAGCATAATAACCTATAAATAATGACAACTTCAAATTTTTGTCTTTTTTTTAGTGCAAAAAAACCCCATGAAATTATGAAAATACTTACTTTTATAAACTATCCAAACAAAAAAGATGTGAATAACCTGAAAAAACTGACATTTCTTAAGAAAAACAAGTGCAATTTTAACAATATTATACCTCAATTTATCATTTCCACATGTGCATTATGGATCGGATCTACAAAGACACTAAACACTTAGTAACAGCCAGAAAATAGTTCAAATTGTGCTTCGTTTTCTTTAGACATTTCAGGTTGTTCATATTTGTTCAGGTTATTCACATTTTATTCTTACAGCATAGTTTGTAAATGTAAATATTTTCATAATTTAATGTTATTTTTTGCACTAAAACAAAGACAAACATTTGAAGTTGTCATTATTTACAGGCATAATGTATTTTTTTTTGTTTTTTTTTCACATCAAATTGAGAAGAAAATATGGAGTCATTCTTTTTTGTAGGTTATTATGCTGTTATTATTTTACTTGAGATCTTATTGGTCTATATGTGGAACCTGAACTAAAATTAGTTTGACAGCACTTGGCAAATTCATCCCACGGGCCGGATTGGAATGTTTGGCGGGCCGCATTTGGCCCCCGGGCCGCATGTTTGAGACCCCTGGTATATAGTGTGGGATTCCACTTGCCATTGCTGACTTTTGTTGTGTTAATTCCAATTTTATTTTGGGGACATGAACCCCAAGCCCCTTCAAACTGGGGTCGTGCACCCCAGGAGATAGCAGCAGTTTTGTGGTTCTCTCCTGGTGAGTGCACGCATGTTGGTCCTGTCTTTATTTTACATTTTTAAATTTTCTTTATGTCATATTTGAATAGGTGTTGTGTGCCGTTGTGTTGGTGTCATGATTGGCTTTCGGTTGAGTATGTTTTTTTTTTAATTGCAATGTTCTTTGTGTATGTTCGTGGAGTTAGCTAACTGTGATTTTTATTTATTTATTTATTTTTTATTTTTAGCCCAAGACGGAATGCAGGTTTTTCATTTAACGTATGGTTTTTTTTTGTATGTGTGCCAGGTATGTATTCTATTTACTTTATATTTACAATGTTTGTTAAAGTAGCAGCAGTTTTGTCGTTCTCTCCTGCCCAAGACGGACTGCAGGTTTTTCATTTAATGTATGTTTTTTTTTTTTGTATGTGTGCCAGAATAAACTGGTGAACAAGAAAAAAAAGATTGTGTGGAAAAAACTCTTTGGCAACACATCTGTACAGCCGCTACACTTGCGCAGATTTAAAGTTCCGCATCGAACGACGTCTTTGGTTACTACTGCTTTTTCTCATCATACTGTGCCATTTGGGTACAGCTGTACCGAACAGGTGCGTACCAAAACAGTTCAGTTTGGTATGTGTACCGTTACAGGCCAGTCTGTTTGGTATGTGTGACTTCCATTACCATTGTTGGTATGTGATTATTGTTAAATATATTGTATTATAAGTTATGCAGACTATCATTTAAATCGCTACTGTGTGTAATATACATCAGTTTTTCCTAATCTGTTTACTATTGGTTATTTACATTATTAGGACTCTAAACAGATGTAACTTTATCATTAAGGAAGCAAAGGTAATGTGTTCTGTTGTATACTTGTGAGATGGGGGTGGGATTTAATCAGTTTTCTTCTTCCCACTCCTTTCTGACCAGTACATATTGAATTTATTTTGTTACTAGTTGCTACATTGTCTTGATCACCTTTATTTATTACACTGGTCAACAACAAATTTATTGTGTAAGTTTTTTGAGCTGATTTAGGATAATTTTGGTGTGCTGAATCCAAAAATCACATTAATTTTGCTCAATCAGGTCAACTTTCTGAACTATGCTACATATTGGCTTTTTAACATTTTTGCTTACATTTATGGGCATTTTCACATCATATGATACAAAATTCTTTCATATTTCTTGCAATAAACAAGTTCTCACATATGGATCGGTTTCCTGAGAATCTGGGATCAACGAGTGATGAGCAGGGAGAGAGATTCCATCAGGACATAAAAGAGATGGAGGCCAGGTATCAGGGACGCTGGGATGCAGTCATGATGGCTGATTACTGCTGGACTCTGAAGAGAGACATCCCTGCTGCTGAGCATTCGAGGGGTTCGAAGAAACAAAAGTTCATGCCCTGAATTTTGCACAATGATGATTTAATGTTCAATTTACATGGACTTACCTTTATCAATATCTATTATTCAATTTACAGGAATTAAAGTTTGTAACACTTCATGAATACATCCTGTTAGAAAATGATTTTTTTTCTCTTAAAACCTATTTTGGGTGAGCACTATATAAAAAATCAACTGATAAAGTCACAAAAATGTCATCAATTTTGTGAGAAGATCAAATTTTTCAAAATCAAATGAGCAAAAAAAACCTGACCTGATTGAGAAAAACAGATGTCATTTTTGGATTTAGCGGTGCAAAATGGGCCTAATTCAGTTGAAAAAACCTAGACAACTTGCAAAAAACATTTTTTTGTAACCCAGTGTTATTGATTCTCATTGGGTGAGGGAATAAAAGAGTACAAACGGGTGTGTTTGCATTAACTGTCTTTTATATTTCCATCCCTGCACAGAAAATATAACACATACAGTATGGACAAATAATAATAACAGATGACGCCGGGCCGGTTCAGGGGGCGGGGGGGGGGGGGGGGGGGGGGGGGCAGTGAAGGTGAAACTAAAGACTCTTTACTAATTCCTCTATTGCCACATTTCTACTACATGGAACCGGTTCAACTCGGCTCGGCTTGTCTCCCGTTGTTGTGCACCTCATTTCCTTTCCCTTCTTACCTTCGGAAACTTGTATTTGAGGAGTTACGACGTTTGTTGCCCACACCGGAACCGGAACCGGTGTCCTGCCGAAACACCCTACCTGTCGAGTTGAGCTACCTAGCGCTACTGAGCATGCCCATGCCCCGAAGCGTTTTCACAGTTTAAATGCCCATCGATTTGTGCTCCCCCAGGCAGAAGTGAGTCATATTTTGTAAGTATATTTCTTTAATAGTGCCTTTTGAGCAGTAAGCATGGAAGCAATTATGTGCATGAAAGACAGATGTAGAATACTGATGTGAGATGATAATAGCGTAAGGAAGTTCTCATTGTATGATATAGTGTTAAGTGCGTGGGTGAGGTGGGTGTTAATGGCGATTAGATTATTGTTTAAGTTAGTTCAACAGACGCCAATAACGATAGCCTACCATTTAACTGACTAAATCTATGTTAACAGTTCCCGTAAGCAATTACATGTGCACGAAGGATAGACGTAGAATATTGAAGTGAGATGATAATAACGTAAATTATGGTGTTTCTATAGTCGGAGCTTTATTTAATAGAAGTTATAAGCCTGTATAAATGAGCTTCCTCTACCCATATTCAGATGAATAAGTAAATAATGGTGTTTTTCTACAGTCGAAGCATTATTTCATTTTCAGATAGGCGTGTCGAAACATAAGGTAGCATGTTTTGACGAGGTAGCATCAATCGATAGACGTCGCTGTCGATATAAGCTACTGGTAGCTTACTTTGACGGAGCAGCTCAACTCGACAGAACACCGGCCCGGCGTTCACTCTGACGCTACATTCACAAGCGCCGCTGAGAATCAA
The DNA here is from genome assembly GCF_902148855.1 of Sphaeramia orbicularis. Taxonomy (NCBI): domain Eukaryota; kingdom Metazoa; phylum Chordata; class Actinopteri; order Kurtiformes; family Apogonidae; genus Sphaeramia; species Sphaeramia orbicularis. Next base: position 5,880,495 of record NC_043961.1, on the reverse strand, counting down.
ATACGTGACATTCCTGTAAATGATTCACATGCTGTGGACAAATGTTTGAGGATATTGGAGGGATTCCACCCTTTTGAAGACATGGAAGCTTTGACAGTGTTCCAAGTAAGTGGACCTGGTGTCATCTTTTAGACCGTTTCTGCCTCAACGCCATGTTGGCTACGTTCTGACCAAAACAACGCATCGTATGTATGACGTCATCGCGCATGCACAACGAAGGCGGAATCGATAAGCAGAATCGTTAAGCAGGCAGGCAAACGATTCCAAGGAATAGAGCTACTGGGAACCAGTTCTCAAAAAAGAACCGGTTCTCAATTCCCATCCCTACATGTACCAGCAACCATTCTGTTTACTGTGGAAATGTAGATACATGTCTGAATCTACATAGTTTTGACTGATGTGTTTATTTCAAATATGAATGTCAAAACAGAAGAAAATAAACAAAACAGTTAAACATAAGACATATAATACATATTTGAAAAGGAGTGAGAAGAAGTAGAACTTATAAACTCCACCCCTTCTCCTGAAATAATTAATAACAGCAATAATCTTCGTAGTCTAAGCATATCTATACAATATACTATAATATGACTGATACTTATTATTAAATAATTTGGTTTATGGCTTTATATTATTATGAACAAATATAATATGATTATAATATCATTTGTAAAGTATTTTGAGGGAGTTGGAACATCCTTAAACCTGATTTGATGTCAACAAAATGTCTCTTATAAGGATGGGAATCAATAAGAATTTAACGAGCTGATTCCTTATCGATTCTCATTGGGTGACGGAATAAAAGAGTACAAACAGGTGTGTTTGAGTTAACTGTCTTTTATTTTTCCACCTCTGCACAGAAAATATATACAGTATGGATAAATAATAATACCAGATGATACCGGGCCTGGTTTGGGGGGTGGGGGGGGGTGCTGTACAGTGAAACTAAAACTTTAGTTTACTTAAGTTTATTTCGAATATGCAACAAAATAAAGTCATCCTACTTAGTCTTTACAAAGGAAACAGAGTATAAGAAAACAAAACAAACTAGAAAAGCACTTGGAGAGAGCAGACCTCCTCCAAGGCAGACCTCCCCCCCCCAGCTACTGGAAACTGGTTCTTAAAAAAACAATTGTCAATTCCCATCCCTGCTCTCAACCCTATAAAACCATTTGTATCATATTTGCTACGCCAGGTTCTGAGACCTTTATCTTATCAACAAAATCAATACTTTCCTCAAAAAACTTGTTGTATATGACCCAATATGTGTTTTCTGCCTCCTGGTGGATTATCATCCCACTGCAGCCAATGGAATGGCACTTTTTACATCCACCAAGGAGGCTATGTTTTCGCCGGCGTTGGTTTGTCTTTCTGTCTGTCTGTGTGCAAGATAACTCAAAAAATTAAGGACGGATTTGGATGAAAATTTCAGGAAATGTTGATACTGACACAAGGAACAAATAATTAGATTTTGGTGGGGGTGGGGGGGGTCTGCGCTCTCCGAGTGCTTTTCTAGTTTCTTTTTAGCCTTTTTAATATGGCCGTTAAATCACCCAACACACAGTTTGTAGGAAAGTCTTGGGTAATGTTCAAAAAGTTATGCTAAGAAGAACATTTATATTGTCATTCGGTGGAAAATGGAAAAATATTGAAAAATATTGAAACTATGGTGCTATTCAAAAGAAATAAAAAGGCTGTAAATAGTCTCATGTACAAAAACAAACACTTTAAATGTTCTACATTTTAAAATGTTACTAGTAAAATTTATTTTTGTATCTGAAGCTAGTGTTGTGGGCAAAAAGCTGAAAAAATGCCCAATGTATTGAATGTGATGCAAAAAATACATCATAAGCAAAATGATATGGCAATATTTTTTGTTTGGATAATGTTAATAGGGCTAACAAACATTTCAATATTTAAAAAAAAAAATTTGAATTTTATGGCTAGTTATAGGTCAGGTTTTATAGGGTTAATATGAACATAACAAAAATTTTGTTGAAACTGCGATTAATGAAGGTCATATTGATCTGAGATTGATCATAATTACAACACATTGCACATATTAACCCATAAAGACCCAGTGGTACTTTTATGAAAGATCACAAATTAATTTTTCTTTATATTGAACCTTTCTGAAGTGATTTATCCCAGTTTATTGTAATATTATCCTCTTTAGTTGGAGTTTTTTTCAGTGTAAATCAGGTATTTTCCAGTATTTAATTCACTGATCATGTAGATGTTCATTAAAACGAGAAAATTCTACAGGTATTCTAACAGAAACAGAGAAAAAAGTGACTTTTTCAGTCAAATCACTCATTAACTAAACATAAACCCAGTGTGTCCATCCACTATCATTGATCCAACTCCATGGGTTTTACTGGTGAATCAGTGTTGTCAAAGATGATGGTGTTTCCACGGTAACTACGGAGCCTCTGAATGTCCAAATGGGTCATAACTGATGACCATGAAAAGATGAAGAACTGCATTTTACACCAATTATTTACATGTTTTGATAGAATTAGTGGATCAACAGGTATTAAACAGTTTAGATCAGTAGATAGTTTTGGCTTTTTATGGGCTAATGCAGGGGTGTCAAACTCATTTTAGTCTGGGGGCCACATTCAGCTAAATTTGATCTGAAGTGGGCTGGACCAGTAAAATAATAACATAATAATTTATAAGTAATGTCAACTCCAAACTTTTCTCTATGTTTTACAGTGAAAAAAGTAAAATTACATTATGAAAATGTTTACATCTACAAATGATCCTTTCAAACAATGTGAATAACATGAACAAACTGGAAAAAAAAAAAAAAAATGTAATTTTAACACTATTATGCTTTAGTTCATCATTTCCACATGTACATTATAACTTACAGATCACAGTGGATCTACCGATACACAAAATATTTAGTAACAGGTGGAATATTATTAAAATTGCACTTCTCTTAAGACATTTCAGGTTGTTGATATTTGTTCAGGTTAGTCAGATATTTTGCAAAATTATACTTTGTTTTAGTCTAAATAATGAAAACATTTCTATTTACACAGAGAAAAAATTGGAGTTGTGAGTATTTATAGGTTATTATGCGATTGAATTGGTCTGAATGTGGGACCTGAACTAAAATGATTGTTAACATCTTAGTGTCATTTTGGCATTTTTGCATTTCACAAATTCATCCCAGGGGCCAGACTGGACCCTTTGGTGGGCCAGATTTGGCCCCCGGGCCGCATGTTTGACACCTGTGGGCTAATGGAAACATTTCATGGAAAATTCAGCTGCAATTTCATTCAAATCTGCTGATATATGAACCCACTGTGGGTGACTGTGGCTCAGTTGGTAGAGCAGGTTGTCCAATGACCGAAGTGTTGGTGGTTCAAATCCTGACTCCACTGTCCGTATGTTGAAGTGTCCTTGGGCAAGACACTGAACCCACAAAAAGTGTTATATAAGTGTAGTCCATTTATCACAACATGACAATAAAAAACACATATACAGCTTTAGAATGTTGAAATGGAGATAAATGAAGGTCATATTGATCTGAGATTGATCATATTGGGAGTATTGGCTCCTGAAAATGTATTGATTTACACATCATTTACAGTCAGTTTGTATCATTTAACAAAAAGGTAAAAAGAGAGTGAAAAACTGATTGATTGATTATTTCTTTTAACCCTTTCATGCATAGTGGTCACTACAGTGGACAGTTATTCAACATCTATTCTCTTATATATTCATGTATTTTGTTGTTTTAGTTCCATGTCAGCCAAAACGGTGGACACTTTTGCATCATCCTAAACACTGTAATTCAGACCATTACTGTAAAATTACTGTTCTAGATAAACCTGATCTGCAGTAACATGTTTGAGTGTAAATTATTTGGTTGTTATTGTTATTAAACGGCAATTAAATTTTTTTTAAAAATATTATTATTATTATTATTTTGCATAATATCTCCATGAAGTGATTAATGAGTAGTATTAGAGTATGTTAAAATGTGAGAAAACAACAGATTAGCAGCACTAAAAATGGTTTTATTTCATAGTTTTCACACAATATATCAGTAAATACATGTTTCTTTGCTTCCAAAATTAAACACATGGTGTCTAGCTGAGTGGACATTTTTGGAACTGCATGAAAAATTGGTTCATAAAAAAAAAAAAAAAAAAAAAGTTCAATTGCATTCTTTTTTTTTCCATGTCTGAAGAGGAATAAAAACACTCAGGAAAAAAAAAATCTTGATTAAGGTTCTCATAATTCATGCATGAAAGGGTTAAATGTACCACTTCCTCTTCCTGCTCCCAGTGTGTTCAGGCAAAACCCTCCCCAGTGGATCAGACACCTGTTCATTGGTTCCAGGAGCAGAAGTTCCAAGTGGGATGTGGGTGGAGGGGGGGGGGGTTATTGTTGGAATTGTAAATGTATTTTTTTGTAAATATTTATAGGAGTTGATTTATTACAGTTTTGAGTCTGCGTATATTTATTACAGTACTTATGTAATTTTTAGTAATAGATTTTATGTATATATTTATTGTACGTTTTTATTGGTGTTTCATGTCTACCTACAAATGGAAGAGGCCAATTAGGTAACGACATTCACCTGAGGGGATATAATAAGTCACTCTGTGTTTGTGGATTGGTGGTTTTCTGTTGGAAAATGGCTTTTTCAGTTCCATATTCATCACCAAAGATGAGCCCATCCACTTCACCCTGTGGGATCTAACATGAACCGATCTACATAAATGGCGGTCAGCATTTACACATATGTTTATCAAAGTTTAAGATAAATTTAAGAGCTGAGAATGTTGTCATTTCTTCAGTATGTTTGCTCTAATTTGGTAAAGATAGTACAGAAATATTTAATTTTGCGCGACATCGTTAATTGGATTTTGTTCTAGTTGCATGTGATACACGTCACCTTGGTATGTTTTACCTTTATCTTGAAGAATAAGATAAAAAAAATATATTAGAATATGTATCTGGTCATGTTGAAGCTGCAGAGGCGTCTTCAGCCTCTGGGACGGTTATAATAATGTACTTTCAGTCTTTAAATTCTGCAGTCCTTTACGGTCTGATACTTCCACAGGTGAGTAGTAGTCCTCTGGTTTACAAGTTTATCTGCAAATATTTATTAAAATGACATGCATGAGGTAAAGTTACAGGTAGAGACAGACAGATGGAGGAAAGAATGTGCACATATGTTTGTTCTGGTAGAAGTTTTATCACTTTATAATACTATCATTTCTCTTTATTTTCATTTCTCAGTGGACATTTTTAAGACACACCTTTATTCTCTTGTTTTTATGGGTAGTTCTTGATTTTTATTGGGTATTTTAGAATTTCATATTTTATATTTTTGCACTTTGTATTCTTTTTATGTGTTGCTGTCTTATGTCTTTTAATCTGTAAAGCTTTTTTTTTTTTTTTTTCGTGTGTGTTGCTGTCTTGTATCTTTTTAATCTGTAAAGTACTTTGTCAGATTTCTCTGTGATAAGAGCTATATAAATAAATTTTACTTACATTTCTCTTCATGTCTGTACCAGGGATGTAACGATTACCGGTAAAATGATAAACCACGGTAAAATTCCTGACGGTTCGTATTACCGTTTAAATTCTAATTATCATGATAACCGTGTTTGATTACCGCACTTTCAACACAAACTTGATTTTGGAAAATGGTCAAACAATGGCTATAAGGTGCCATCTTTAACGCACATTTATGTTTGATGTTTACATGTTAATATTTGAACGTTTCTGCAACAGAAAGTACATTGTGCCTATTATTGTATTTATTTCTTTTATATTTCTTTTTTTTTTTTATTTTCAAAATACAACTCGCTTAATTTATTTCAGTGTGTATTAGTACTTTTTGAACATTCTGAGCACATTTCAACAATACCGTGATAATAATGATAACCGTGATAAGAAATGTTCATATTGTTAAATCCCTATTCTGTACAATACAACAGTTTAACTCTGTCCTGTTCGTGTCTGACTTTTTGTAAGTTCTCCTCATTATTATTGTTATTATTACTTTATTTTACCAGGTAAAATCAACTGAGAACAGCTTCTCATTTACAATGAAGACCTGGCAAGAGGCCCTGACAGACAAAACAGTGACAAAACAAAACAGAACAAAAGAAAAATGGATAAAAGAACAAAGTACAGATGAATCCAAGACTCACAATCAATAGTGAAGAGACTATGAAGTTAAAAACAACATAAATAATTACTAGAGTGTATGAGGAGAAGGGGAGTCCTCTGCTGTAAATATGTATGTGGTCAGTATAGTTTTTATTACTAATATTATGTTTTACTTTATATTGTTTGCTTTTGCACCGTCTTGTTTTTTACACTATGTACACTTGTAGGGATGCACCGATACCGATATGAGTATCGGAATCGGCTCCGATACTCAGTGTGTGTACTCGTACTCCTACTTGTAAAAGATATCCGATACAAATGTACCGATACCACTTACGGCCGTTTGACATTCCCAGTTCAGTGTGGCAGGTACACGGCGGTGGAATAATGTGTGAAGAGTGTGGAGATTTTTCAAAATAAATGACGGTGATAAAAGTAACGCTGACTGACAGTAACGTTACAGATACGGACGCAGCGTTCTGTCCATCCTCTGCGTACATTCCATCCGTTTTCCAGGCGCTGGCGGATGCGTAAACAGAATGAGAATACCAGCGAGTGTACGGAGCGGTGCGGACCGCCGCCAACAGAAATGAAAACGAAACTTATCACTCATTTCTCTTTCCTCTTCCTGCTGAAGCTAAACTTTTAAACCTTACCAGTGAAAACACTCCAATATTAGTATCACATTAGTGTTATCTCTGTCGTCTCCATGTTCATTATTACTGACTTTCTTCTTCTTCTCTAAAAACTTTCCTCTTCTTCGTGGTATTTGTCCAGTATGGTTAATTCAGAGCGGCGCCCCCTGGTGGATTAATTGACAAACACTCATTCCAACACATTAAATGTCAGTAGCAGCACTTTGTTCCAGTCAGACTAATGACAACGACAATAAAGCACATTTACAAAAGGAACTAAGAACTGGAATGGGATTATTAAGTACTAGTATCGGTACTTGGTATCGGCAAGTACTCAAATGTAAGTACTTGTACTCATACTCGGTCTGGAAAAAAGTGGTATCGGTGCATCCCTATACACTTGTTTTCGTGCACTTTATTCTTTTGTGAGCTCAATAAAGTCTAATGTAATCTAAACAAATGACAATGCTTTTTTATACAGTGTTTTAATAATCTCTGTAAACTACTTCCAAATATTCAGCTTCAGAGTTCATGGAGATCTGAGAATGTTCTTCCTCTTCTCATAGATAAACAGTGTAAGGAGTTGTCTGTCCTTTGCAGTAAACTCTTAGACACTTCTTTACATCCATCTGCATTGAAATAACACCATTCTGAGTCTTGTTTCTTATTCTTTATTTTTAAGGTTCGATATGAAACTGCTTCAACATTTTCCTCCAGTGTTTTGGTCCGCTTTGGCTCGGTTCTCCTCCACCAGATCCGGCTCAGACACTCATCATGGATCCGCACCGGAGTCTCCAGGAGGCGAAACTTTTCCGTCCCACCCCTCCCCCCCCCCCCCCCCCCCCTCCGCCCCTGCCCGGTCCCAGCAGCGCCTCTGCGGACAAAAGGTTCACACTTGGCGGTGTGCACAGGACACCAGCAGCCGGCGGCTCTCCAGCCCATCCCTCCATACATGCCGAGGTAACAACCACCTCCACAACTGTTTTTTTTTTTTTTTTTAATTGGTGCATTGAACCCGCAACTTTTTAGCAACAGTTAAACCAAGACTTGATGTTGGAAGAACTTTGAGCCGCTTAATGCGAGTTACTCAAAGTATTTGAACTCTTAACTCTTTGTTTTCAGTTTTGCATGCAGTGTTTCAGCAGAAAAAAAAAGCAGTAGTAACTTCATTTGAAGGGGAAATAGATGACAGGTTACAGTTTGTGCGTAAACGTCTTGTATATTCGTGCGTAACGCTGTTATTTATTCGTGCGTAAAGTTGTTATTTATTCGTGCGTAAAGCTGTTATTTGGTTTTACGCATCCATACTGCAGCACATTTGGCACTTGAGGCAAAGACATCATGGTTTGTAATAGCTTACAGGTGTGAAAAGTGTCTGACAGAACCATAGTTACCTTTGTTAGAGTTAGAATATCACTGCTTTGTTCTCTTGGTTTGTCTGCAGCACAACTTGGATCAACTTAGACAAACTTTATTGAACTTTTTTTTTGCTGCAGATGTGTTTTTTCTCTTACTACTTTTAGGTGGTGTGCAGTTCAGTGCTCAGCATCTTTCACAGTTGTTTTCCAGTTCCTTGTTTTTGTATGTACTGCAGCCTGTGTGACATCAGGGATTGTTCAGAGATCAGCTGAGTGAGTGTGTCTGTGCAGCCTGAGTAAAACAGAGGAATCCCCCCCCCCCCCCCTCCCCCATCCCATCCCTCCCCTCTGGGAAACACCGCACTCCTTACACTTACTCGGTTAGCATTCTTCTGCAGCCATCTGTTGCCAATGTCTATTCCGTCTACTGCAACAAAAGTGTGTCACTTTCACTTACGCAGCTTGATGCCTCACTTCACGGGCTACAAATAAGCTCAGAGTTTAGTGACAGGAGGTCTCCAGAGGGGAGGCTGGGGTTAGATGTCCCTGAGGAGGAACTGGGCAACTTAAAGGTCTGGAGGAAAACCTTCCAGTTCTTCAGCCTCTGATCCTTTTTTTTTTTTTTTTTTTTTTTTTCCTCTCCATCACAGTTTGCATTTTGTGGTTCAAGCTTTTTGGCGGTTGTGTTGTAAGACATCAAAACCAGCCTTTGTATTTGAATAGTTTGGGGAACTCCACAGCTAACAGATGTTATTATGCAGTTATGGGATGGTCTGTTAAAGAACACATTAGTTACCTTTGATTTTTTTTTTTTTTTTTTTTACCGCACTAAGAACAGAACACCAAATGTGGTTTTCCCATGTATAATCCTTTTCTTACATTTTGTATTTGTGTGTATTTATTTAGTTACAGGCAAGGCTGTAGAAGTAGGTATACTCTCAATTTTTGCCCCCTTTTTTTTTTTTTTTTTTTTTTTTTAAGTAGTCCAGAAAAACGCCGTTTTGGAATCGGTGACATGTAAGACTATTGTATTTAGTTTTCCCAAAAATCCATCAGTAGTATTTGTTCACTCTTATAAAATTATCAGGACTTGATCAGGAGCAGTTTGTAGGTTTTACTAGAAACACAAACAGCTGCAGGAATGGAAATGGATTCAACATGAGGCAAACATAGGATAACGTTAGCCTTTCATAACGTTAGCCTTTCATAACATTAGCTTTTCAAAACATTAGCCTTTCATAATGTTAGCTTTTCATAACATTAGCTTTTCATAACCTTAGCCTTTCAAAACGTTAGCCTTTTAAAACATTAGCTTTTCATAACCTTAGCCTTTTATAACCTTAGCCTTTCATAACCTTAGCTTTTCAAAATGTTTATCCTTTCATAATGTCAGCTTTTCATAATGTTAGCTTTTCATAACCTTAGTCTTTCAAAACGTTAGCCTTTCATCACGTTAGCCTTTCATCACATTAGTCTTTCATCACATTAGCCTTTCATAATGTTAGCCTTTCTTAACATTGGTCTTTCATAACGTTAGACTTCCATATGTTAGCCTTTCATATGATAGCCTTTCATATGTTAGCTTTTCATACATTATCCTTTCATAATGTTAGCCTTTCATAACGTTAGCCTTTAATAACATTAGCCTTTCATTATGTTAGCTTACTCGCATAGTTTAGCTATTGGCAAAGGAAGCCTTTCATAACATTAGCCTTTCATACATTAGCCTGTCATAACGTTAGCCTTTAATAACATTAGCCTTTCAAAACGCTAGCCTACTCACATAGTTTAACTATTGGTGACAACATCTCTTTTCTAAATGTGCAGTCATGTGACCAGTAGTTTAAAACAGTGGCTCATTCTGAAACCACCTTAAAACTGACCTCAGAATTATGTATTCCATGAAAATAGGTTCCCTCGATATTTGTCACTCATTTCAAAGAGTTTATTCTGAGTTTCTCGTTCACATTTCCAATAATCGCGCATCTTTCAACAAGACGTGCAGTGACCTGTCAATCAACTGGGGTGGCACTGGCACCTGAGGAAGCGTCCAATCAGGTTCCAGAGGTGGACAGCGCTAGTTAGGAGTATTTTCCTCGGCATGACCCGCCCTACTCTGCCTGTGATTGGCTCATCAGTCCTCATGCCTAAAGTTAACCAATGTAATCAGTGAAAGCAGTGAGCACTAGCCAATTAGAGGCAGAGTAGGGTGGGTCATGGCTTCACCATCCTAGGAGAAAACATGGACAGTTTGGTTCAGATACGACTGAATGGAGCACATCAGGGGGATTTAGAAGTGGGTGTACAGAATGACTGAAGAATAAGTAGGTATACACCATATACCACCATAAAACCAGGACTACAGGACAGTGTGTATTGACATTAGTTGCAAAGAACAAAATGCATGCACCAGATTTAGCAGAGAAGCTAATTTCTGTTTGTTGTCCTGGACAAATGACTACCATAATAAAACATCAGATAGATTACAAAGCACTAATGTACTGGAAGAAAACTGTGAAACATAAGAAAGTTTGCTCAGACTGAATGGTTACAGCCAAATACAGAAATGGTAAATGGACTGCATTTATATAGCGCATTTTCTACACTTTTATGGTGCCCAAAGCGCTTTACAAAGCCTCACATTCACCCATTCACACACACATTCACACCAGGACATAAAAAGGGGCTTACATTCTAAAAGCACAAGAACATTTCCTAGAATAAGATATAAAAGAAAGAACAGAGAGAGAAGGGAAAAAAAAGAGAAAACTAGAAAAGCACATGGAGAGTGCAGACTTCCACCAAGGACTCATCCCCCCCCCAACCCCCATCACCACCAAAATTTTATCATTTGTTCCTTGTGTCTTTATCAACATTTCCTGAAAAGTTCATACATAAATAACATTTTTAGTTATCTTGCTAAAAGTTTGTGGAAAACTTTGTGTGTATCAGTGTGTGGGGTCAAGCTTTGGAATGGGTTGGGGGTAGACCTCAAGCAGTGTCCAAATATTTAAAAATTCAAAAAAATGTACAAAGAAATGTTATTTTCACAATATCTGGCTCAAGGAAGGGTGTGATCATTAATTGGATTGTCAGGTTGTTCTGTTGTATGGTGTGTGTATATAAACATGGGGGTGCAGACGTGTGTGTACAGCGGTAGACATAAACTGGTGTGTATGCATTTGTGTATGTGACTGTAGAAGTGTATGTAGATAATCACAATCTTATGTTGTATATCAAGTGATTGAGCACTAACAGTCTGAGGACTGGAATTGGGGGGTAGGACTGGATAAGCAGTGGCTTCTTCCTACTCCCTTTCAGGCACAACAGCTCTTTTTTTTCCTATTATTTGATTTTTTGTGTATTGTTTATCATTATTATTATTAATTTTCTATTGTTTGATTTTTTTATTTGTGTATTATTTATTACCTCCGCCAAGGAGGTTATGTTTTTGCCAGGGTTTGTTTGTCTGTCTGTCTGTTTGTCTGTCCGTTAGTGTGCAACATAACTCAAAAAGTTATGGACAGATTTGGATGAAATTTTCAGGGTTTGTTGGAAATGGGATAAGGAAGAAATGATTAACTTTTGGGGGTGATCTGGAAGAAATCCTGGATTCTGGATCACTTTGAAATTTTCGTTAACATTGTGGTATATGGGGCCAAAATTTTTGTTTCCCAATATCTCGCTTAATTATTGACCAAAACTCATGAAATTTCACTCAGGAATTGACAATGGGGTCCTCTGTCATATTTCAAAGGCTGATCCAGATCTGATCCAGAAGGCGGATTTTATTTTAAAAAATAAATGTAGGATTTGTATCACTGATTATGTGGGGAATTTTTGCGCTTGGCGGAGGTCTGCCCTCTCCGAGTGCTTTTCTAGTTATTATTTTTATTTTATTTTTGTTTCATGTTTTGTATTATGTCTGTGTCTGAAATAACCTAACCTAACCTAACCTAAAAGACAAACAAACAAACCCTGATGAAAACATAACGTCCTTGGCTGAGGTAAAAATAAATAAATTGATAAATTGGCTGATCATACAATAGCAAACCAAACGTTGAAAGAAGTGCAAGAGTAAAACTATTGCGCTAAAAACTTGTGTAGAATAAACCAAGACAGTTTATACAACACACATGTACAGATGTAAGTACGGTACTTGATTTGTTTAACCAGACAGACATCAGTGCCATAGACACTAGAATACATGTTAGTGTTGGCAGTGCTGGTTACATAACAGCCATTTTTTTGTAGTGTTCTAATTGGGTCAATTATGTTTCTACTCAGCATGAACAAGCTGAACATTAAGAACAACAGCACTGACAACTAGCATGGAACCAATGCTTTATTTCCACACAGACGTATGTTTTTCTTTGCCTCCAGCAAAACATTTGAAGGGTGTTAATTTGTTGAAGCCTTTATGAAGCTCTTTTTATGTTTTTTTTTTTTTTTAAAGGCACGACTACATTTTAGCTTAAAGGAAACTGCTGAGTGACTCAGATCACAGTTGGCAATGAGCGCAAAAGGCAACAAGTGTATCATCAGTTAATAGCAGCGTCAACATTAGCAACGAAGCTGTAGTTTTGGTGTCTATTTGGATTTTTTTTTTTTTCCATATATTTTTTTATTGGATTTTTACACACACTGTAATATTGAACATGTACAATATTTCCAAGTGTTCTAGTTGAAGGTAGTAGATAGTTGTCTTTATACAATGTATCCTGAGAGCAACAATTTTATTCTAACCTAAATGGTTTCTATCACTGAACTATAATAAACCATTATCTATGTTATGTTTGAACCTGAATTAGTTTGTCGAAAATGACTTTGGCGGTTGACGATAATGGTCTGTAGGTTTTGGAATCCTCTCAAATTCAGATAAGAACAGATGGATGTTTTTTTTGTTTTTTCCCATTCATTTTTTTTATTGGATTTTTACACACACTGTAATATTGAACATGTACAATATTTCCAAGTGTTCTAGTTGAAGGTAGTAGATAGTTTTCTTTATACAATGTATCCTGAAAGCAACAATTTTAATCTAACCTAAATGACTTCTATCAATGAACTATAATAAACCATTATCTATTCCCACCCACCTTCAAAGAAAAGACAGAATTAAACAAAACACAAATACTGAAGGAAAAGAAATGAAAAACAAACAAAACCCCCCCCCCGAACAACCCCCCCCCCAAAAAAAAACAAAACAAAACAACTTTTTGGATTTTTTTCAATGCTGCTGCAAACATATATTTAGTAAATATGTAAACATTGCACTCTCAGGCTGTGGTTTAGTCACTACATTCAGATGGGCAGAAACATACACACAGAGAACACTACACTTTATTTATTGCCACATGACAGTTTCGTCTGCATGAATTTGTACGAATTTAAAGAAACTAGTTGATTTAATTTATATGCATTTGATGTAACTTGATCATTGTATTTGTGAACTTGCATGAACTCAAAGTAACTTCTTTACTGCATTTATATTAATTTAACCCTTTAACGCCAAACATATCATATTTGATAAATGACTTTTGAAGCCCTCTACATGATCAGTGGGATATTTTCTTCTTAAAAAACCTGATGTATACAATTTGATACATGCAATGCACAGATAATCCACCAGGGGGAGGAGTTCATTCACCAGAGGCCTTTTCCAGTGACACTACAAGACTGTCGTTAATGAGGAAGGAGGAAGAACTGGGACTGTTTAGAAAAGGAATTAATGATTTGTTAGACATGTTTGTGTTATATTATGTTTTTGTTTGTTCAGAAATAATATTTGAGCATTGAGACCCGATGTATCAAATATGATACAACATTGAAACTCATACATGGAAATTGATATTTGAATGAATGAATAAATAAATAAATAAAATTAGGTTATTCAGAAGGACCAATAAAGACTCCCATTTCAAAGAACTGGAATTTTCTGTGAATGGTTTAATGGTTGAGGATTTACAGGGTTAAAGAAACTAGTTTATTTAATTTATATGCATTTAAAGAAACTTGATCATTGTGCCAGTATGAATTTGCTTTAATTTGAAGTAACTTGGTCACTGTATTTGTGAAGTTGTATGAATTCTAAGTATTTTGATCGTTGTGTTTGTATGTATTTGCATGAACTCAAACTAACTTCACTGTATTTATATTCACTTAAGAAATCTGATTAGAATAGAATGGAACAGAATAGAATGCATTTAGTGTCACCATACACATGTACAATTAGATTTAAAAAGCAGCTCCTTTCAGTGAAAACATATGCATAGAATAAAAAAACAACAGATTTCAGTATACTGTAATAATAATACTGAACTTGTATGAATTATTATGTGTTTAAAGACACTTATACTTATTTAAAACTCACTGATAAAATGAGATATTTTGCATCACCTGTCATGTGATATCACAATTAGTACTCTATATAAACAGCTGATCTGTCCCATGTGTGATGAAGGGCTGTGGCCCAAAACGTCACTACTTGTGAATAATTATGTTTTGGGAGCTCACAGGTTGTGCAGACCTGACCTGATCTGATTCTTTCATCCACTGTTAATTTGTTGACGCCTTACGAAGCTCTTTTTATGTGTTTTTAAGGCGCGACTACAGCTTTTAGCTTAAAGGGAACTGTTGAGTGACTGACTCAGATCACAGTTGGCAATAAGTGCAAAAGGCAACAAGCGTATCATCAGTTAATTGCAGCGTCAACATTAGTGACAAAGCCAGTGTTGAATTCAGCGCAGGGATATTGGGCCAAGAATTAAGTGGTATAGACGGGGTGTTTGGGTTTTCTTGTTCAGATGACCTAGTTACGTGCCAGCAGCAGCAGTTGCAGTGGGAAAATGTGCATGTTTGATCCTGAATTAGTTTGTCTTAAATGACTTTGGCGGATGAGGATAATGGTCTGTAGGTTTTGGAATCCTCTCAAATTCAGATAAGAACAGTATAAAAACAAAGCTGTGATTTGTCTGAAGGTTAGGTCGATGTTTCATGTCTTTGATGCTTTATCATGTGTTATTATCTTAACTTAAAGGTGGGTTGGGAGACATTTTCCGGGATCATTTTTTACTTTATTGCTTAAAATTTATTTCAAACCCTGGCTAAAACCAATTAATTAAATGCTATAATAATAATAATAATAATAATAATAATAATAATAATAATAATAATAATAATAATAATAATAATAATACATTTTATTTGTAATGCACTTTACATTTTAACCCTTTCATGCACGAATTATGAGAACCTTAATCAAAAATTTTTTCCTGAGTTTTAATTCCTCTTTAGGCATGAAAAAAACAATCTGATTGAAAAATTTCTTCTGAAAATAAATAAAATAAGTAATAATAATAATTTTTAAAAAATTCAAAAATACATTAAAAAAAAAAAAAAAAAATTCTTATGGACTTATTTTTCATTAAGTTACAAAAATGTCCACTCAGCAGGACACCACACATTTAATTTTGACGCACAGAAACGTGAATTTAGTGATAAATTGTGTGAAAACTATGGGGAGGGCTTGTGATTCTGGGGTTTATGCTCAGGAGAGATCTACATAAGGTTACCAATTCATGTCAGAAAAGATATGTAGTGTCTTAAAACTTTAATAAAGATATGTGTAAAAAAAAAAAAAAAAACAAAAAAAAAAATGAAAAGAACAACAAAATCCATGAATATACAAGAGAACAGCTGTAGAATAGCTGTCCACTGGAGTGACCAATATGCATGAAAGGGTTAATCTAAAAACCTCAAAGTGCTACAGGCAGGGTACAATAAATATGATTAAAAGGGACGTTAAAAAAAAAAAAATAAAGCAAGTAACTCCCCCCCCCCCCCCCCCCCCCCCCCCCAAAAAAAAAAAAAAACAAAACAAAAAAAAAACAGTTTAAACAGGTGAAGCATGCACAGACGTGGGAAGATTATGGATATGCTCTAACACAAAAATACAAAATTTTAGTCATCTGTGGAACGGACAGGACTGAAAAAAACACCATCCAATCATTTTAAACTAACTCATCAAAATGATTGAACGGTGATATGTCAATCAAACTAAACTGTCATTTGTCCCTCCTCCCTCTTCATGCATGAATTGTGCGTTCTCAAAGGTTTGGAGCACTTATACAGGAAACAAAGCCAAAGCCAGTGCTTGGCTATATTAGCTACATTAGCATGTAAAGTTCACTGGCAAACTGTTTTGTCACTAACATAAATCACTAGGAAATGTAGCGTTAGCCAGACAGGTATGAGTTTGGGCTGTTCCGCCAACAAACATAATAGTGAAATGCACAGATTACAGCGTTCAAAGCAAACTGTAGTGGGCTGCGAGCCTGACATCAGTTTTACTGCAATCAGCTGTTCGTACTGGCCCGAGATCACTTATGCCGCGTTTCCATTACGTGGAACCGACTCGACTCAGCTCAGGTACCAGGTCCTATTCCTGGAGACTGTTTCCATTACAGGATACTACAGACTTCACAGTACCTGGTCGTCATAGCGATGCGGCACGTTACTTCTGTGTCGTCTGCTCAGAGAGTCGCTGATAAACTCGCTTATTGTGTGTTGTCTCGTCAAGCTCATGCTGAATTTTTACGTCTGAACCTCCTCGACAAACCATGGTGTAATTTTACAGGCTGTCATCATGTGGATTAACCTACCGCTATATTTACTGTAAACTTCCGCATCTGGTTTTTGTAAAACAGCGGATCACAGAGACAACTCTGACCAATCAGTGGTCTGCAGTGTTTACATGTCACGTTTTAGTATCTGGTCCCCAGTCCTGGAACCTCAGTAGAGGTGATACCAAAAAACTAGTACCGAGTACCAGATTCCAGGTCCTTTTTCATAATGGAAATGCAAAAAGGCTGAGTCAAGTCGAGTTGAGCCGATACCACGTAGTGGAAACGCAGCATTAGAATACGTATCAAAACAAGTGAAAAGTCTAACTTCTAATCTAATATACTGATAAATATAACATGAAACAATGATCGTATTCGTTGTTTTGGTTCATTATGACGTTGTCAGGTATTTTCTTACATGTGAATAAGCCATGAGAAAAAATTAGCAAACGTTAGCGCAGCACTCGTGAACCTTCGGGAACAAGCATTGCGCATTCCAGTACTCTGGAGGCGTGGCTTCGGGGTGGGGGTGGGGAGTCTGAAGAGAAAGGGGTTTGGGCTTTTGAATTGTGTATTTACTAAATGTAGCTTGCTCAAACTGTTTTTCCAGGATCTCCTACCCTCCCTTTAAGCTTTTGCTGATGTTGAAATGAATGTGATAAAACTCACTAAAGCTGTGTGAATCACTGAAATCGCAGCTTTTACTGTCAGAAAAGGCCGTGCACTTTGGACTCTGCTCCGGTAATTTATTCAGAGACTAGTTTTAACAAAGTGTGATCAACTTTCAACAAACAGCTAAAGCGTCTCTGTTCGGCAGTTAGAGTTTCAGTTTGATTGTGACACAAGGCTCTTAAAGCAATTATTTTATGAGATAATCAGGAATGTGAAAGAAATTTAAGTCTTGGGCAGTTTCCAAGTTTCATCATGACAGGCTGTATAATGGTTCCAAACACTGCACTGCAGCTGATGTTAATGAGGAGCATGCAGGCTTAATGTCAGGACAACTATGAGGCAGTAAAAATTGGACTCTTATGAGCTCAATGATGAAGCCAGATGTTGGTCTGGGTCCGCATACATTTCAAGGAATAAGCTTCTGTCTGTCTGTGTGCCTTCCTCTGTCTTTTAGGTTCATAAGAGGGGAGATTCATATGGGCAGAATGTGCCAGAAACCTTGAGGATAAACTCCGGATGATCCCTCATCTCCTCTGACTGTTGTACACTTACCCAGCAGCCACCATGGCCCGTCTAGTAAGAACAGTGCTGAAGCTGACATTTTTCCTTCTATACATGAGTGGTTACTTATGCCAGCGGGATTGCACCGGCACGGAATGTCCTCTACTGGACAACTGCATCGAAGAAGCGTTAGAAAGTGGCGCCTGCTGTGCTTCCTGCTTACAAAAAGGATGCACATGTGAAGGTTACCAGTACTACGACTGTGTCAACGCCGGATTCAGGAACGGCAAAGTGCCCGAGGGGGATTCCTATTTCGTTGATTACGGCAGCACCGAGTGTTCCTGCCCCGTGGGAGGTGGACGGATCAGCTGCCACTTCATCACTTGCCCTGACATGCCTCCGAACTGCATCGAAGTTTCGGAGCCCGCGGATGCGTGCATGCAGTGCGAACGCGTGGGATGCATCCACGACGGGAAAAAGTACGACGGCGGACATTCTTTCCACGTTGATCCCTGTCGCGTCTGCCACTGCCCTAATGAAGGAGGGAAGCTTATGTGCTACACCGTTCCAAACTGTGACCAGCAAAAGGTCCACAAAGTGATGTTAGCCGCAACGTCTCAGGAGGACTCGGCTAGCGTGAGTGACAGCTTCCCTTACAGGTTTGACCCTCAAGATCACATGGGTGAGTTCTCCCCTCCATATCAACTCCCACCAGATGGGAACCTTCCTCTTTTCAAACCACCTGCACTGGATAAAGATGAGCTAGAGGATTATGATTATGGGCCTACAGATTTCCCAGAGGTCTACCCTCAATCTTTGGTCTTTGCCACCCAGGCAGCTTCTTCCAATAAAGTCGTCTCGGTGCTTCGAGGCTCTGACAAAACTGACAGAACTGCTGCACGTCAGGGCTTTGACAGAGGAAGCAAGCAGGAGCTGAGGGAGCGATATGGAGTTCATGACCATCCTACTGACAAAGACAAAGTGACAGAACGTCTCCCAACAGGAGAGCAGAGTAGCGTTGGGCCTCTTATCCATGAGGATGCCACGACTTCATGGCAGCCTTCACGGGAACTAACAAGTGCACAGACGGACGGGACATTTCCGTTGAGTGACCATAAAAGTTTCGGTACTTTCATACTTCCACTAAACAAAGAATTAGACGCTGAAGAAAACCCTCACTATCCATATGCAGAAAATGCAATTAACGTTCAGAAGAGCCCAGAGACAAAGACGGAAAATTCTTCAGATAGTGTCAGAAGTTCAGACATTAATGACCCAGATAGAGATGGAGAGAGTCCTTTGGATACAGTCGGTTTTCCACTGTACAATCTCGGAACCTCTCGGACTCCAATCCTAGAATCACAGGAGACGGTTACACCAGATTTCGTGGAAGAGTTCGATGAAGACGAGGCTGAAGATGAAGACATAGTAAGTCTGCAGAATATCACTGGAGAAGGTGAAGATGTTTCCTACAGCGTAAACTCAGATCCGCAAGAGGAAAACCACGAGGAGTCGGAGATCAGAGGTCCAACTAGTAGCTACCCGGAGACCACGCCCGAGCCCCCCACCACCATCACCATGACCACCACGACTACCACCAGCACCAGCAGTAGCAGCTCCTCCGGGAGGTCCAAATACCAGACAACCCCCACAGTCTATTCCAGTTCCACTCCCCACCCACCAGTGACACAGATCAAACCAGATCAGAGACCGTCCAAACAAAAGCCCACTCTGAGGCTGGAGAATGTACCCACTGGACACGAGGAGGCGGAGAAGAAAGACAACCAGACCAGAGATCGTCCTGCTCTGCTCAACAAACCGGATGGAGGTAAGTCAAAACAAACCTCTGCGTTCACTTCACAAACCCAGGATGGGAGTTTTGGTTGTTTTTCTACTTTTAAAAAATGTCCAAATCACCGACGTGACCTGGAAAGAGATTTAATATACAGTACCTTACTTTAAAAAAAACTAAAAACAAAAAAAATTTTAACCACGTAACCCATTAAGAAAATATTCTCATCTATAATAATGACCTGGAAAGGGAAGTGATCATAGAACGTACATCCATAACCACATAAAAATGACAAATAACATGATAAAAAAAATACACGGTGATTAAAAAGGCACTAAAACTAAAACTGACATTAAAAAAAAACATATAAGTAGCAGCATGTGTTTGTTTCTTAATGCATAATGTAAAAAAAAAAATAAATGTAAAAAACTGTAATATTCCGGCAGCTGGGGCGGCAACAAAATACTGTTAAATAACAGAAAATAACCATCTCATAAAAATACGGTAATTTTCTGGATTTAAAATACAGTTTTTTGCCCGAACTTTACATGAGATTTATCTTTTTTTTTTTTTTTTTTTTTTTTTTTTTTTTACTTTTTAATGGTTAATCAAGAATATTTCCATGTATTAAAACAGTTAAATTACCTATAAATATATATGTGTAAATAATTTTCAATGAGACTCAGTTGTCCAATCCACTGATAAAAACTGTATTTGGACAGTTTATCAGTGCTTATACATGTTATACATTCACAAAAACACATTTATTCAGCATTTTTGTTGTGAAACCTCCCATAATTACACAAGATATTTGTCAATTAACAAACAAGTCTTGTTAAACTTAAAGAACAAATACTTCTTTAACTGTTAATTGACTGTCATTTTATCTCGTTTTATTATTTTTTTACAGTATTAAACTTTAAATTAACAGTTTAATTTCATAAATAGAAAAGGAATATTTGTGAAATTACAATACATTCATAAATATATTTTAACTGTATATATCTGTGAAAACAGAAAATGTCTTTAAAAAAATGGAAATTTTATGGTTATTCCCAGTAACAGTTTTTTCATGTTATTTTACATTTGACATGTAAAATCAGTCTATTTTTGTCATTTCATTGATATTTTCCTGTATCTTAAAAATACAGGAAAAATCTGTAAAATTAACAGTGAAAATTCTGTTAAATTACACTTTTTTTTACAGTGCAGATATTTTAATACAATCATTCGGTTTGTGATTTCTTTTTTTTTTTTTTTTATTAAGTAAAATAAGCTCATTCCAGTCTTTCGCTGCTGTACATTGAAAAGATGTTCGACCAGTGACAGATTTTATCGTGGCTATTTTCAGTGTAAGAAGTTGTGACAAACCCAGAAGATGTGTAGATGATCATGGACCAGTGGATGTTACCACCAGTATGTTACGACCAGTTAACAATGGAGTACTTTAATACACCTTAACGTAGCTTCCTATGATTATTCTATGGTTCACCTCAAATATATAATAAGAATTTGATATTTCAACCTTTTCTGCTTTAGTTTCCTTCTGCTACTTAGTGTTTGGAAGCATTTCTACCCACAACAACAAAAAAATATTCAGGGCATCATTTATGTTTCCTCACACACAAACACTAGTTTCTACTTCCTTGTAGGGATGTAATTTTCTGACTGCAACCTGCTGTTTCTGTGTCGCTGCTGCTGTTTTAATGCTGAATGTTTCTGCGAATACAGCATCAAGTAGTGGTTGTAACTAGAGGGATGAAATATCGACATTTTCTTTTATTCAACAGTTGCTAAATGGTTCTGCCTCACAGACTTGTATATCCTGTATATATATCATCATTAAAAAGTATTCCCTTTGCACTTACCGTATACGCTACGAACATTCTTGTTCCTAGTTACTTGTAAATGCAAAGTTGGAAATCATTGCATGCTAGCAGCAGGTGGACAGGTCTTATTTCAATGTTTTACGGTTCTCCACTGAACTCTGTCTATACTGAATTGTTGTAGTAGTAGTTAGGAATGCACCGATGGGACTTTTTCGGTACCGATGCTGGGACCTTGCGTATTGGTTGATACCTGATATCATTGTTGATTCAGAGCAGAGGTTCTCAGCTGGGGGGGACACTCTCCAATAACACACTAAGGGCGAAGACACACTAACCCGACTGCTGATTGTTGCCAGAAAAGGTAGCCCGACTGATCAGTCGACTTCTGTCTCCATGACACAGTTAAAAAAGTGTGAAGAACACACCAAAACGACCACCGACTTGTGCGTACGTTCTGCGTTTGTACGAGATGTAAAACCAGAAATGACGGAACATCCCTCTAGACCAGGGGTGTCGAACTCATTTTTGTTCAGGGGCCACATTCAGCCCAATATGATCTCAAGTGGACCGGACAAATCAAATTATTACAGTGGAAAAAAAGTAAAAGTGCATTATGGAAATGTTTAGGTCTACCAACTAATTTTAATTCAATTTTTTTTTTATTTATTTTTTTATTTGAATCTTATCCTGTTGATTGTTGGTTTATATTCTTATTCATGATGTTGTTTATCTCACGCCTTTATTTTTGCACTGATTTCACAGCATCATGTTACATTATCCCTGCCCTCTTTATTCCGATTCATTTAATTTAATCAAAGTGTCATGTTTCTGCATTGTGGTACACGTCTCTCCTATTGTGTTGCTTCTGTTTTAGTGTTTTTACTTACATCTTGTATCCTGCTGTTGTGCCCTTTACTTGTCTGTCAAAAGCACTTTGTAAACTTTGTTTTTAAAAGGTGCTGTATAGATAAAGCTATTATTATTATTATTATTATTATTATTATTATTATTATTATTATTATTATTATTATTATTATTATTATTATTATTATTAACTATTCTGTAAAATGTGAATAACATGAACAACCTGAACTGTCTTAAGAAAAATAAATGCAATTTTAACAATAATATGCCTGTGTTTATCATTTATACATGTACAGATCACAGTGGACCTACAAACGCAAAACATTTAGTAATAGGTAGAATATTAGTAAAAATGCACTTATTTTTCAGGTTGTTCATATTTGTTCAGGTTATTCACATATTTTGTGAAAGTATAGTTTAGAAATGTCAACATCTTCATGCAATTTCACTTTTTTACTCAAAAACAAAGAGACAACTGTGGAGTTGTAGTCATTTATAGGTCATTATGATTGTATTTTACTGGTCTGACCCACTTTAGATCATAATAATCTGTACTGTTAGTATCTTCAGTGTCATTTTTGCATTTCACAAATTCATCCCGCGGGCCAGATTGGACCCTTTGGCGGGCTGGTTTTGGCCCGCGGGCCATATGTTTGACACCTGTGCTCTAGACCAAGCAGGCTAAAACTAAGGAGAAATCATCCAATGCTAACAGTGTTGACTTCATGGAATGAATGAAGTCCATATTCAACACTGACTGTCGCTCATTCAGATCCGATCTGAGCAGTGAATGGACTGTTATAGAAGACAATAATAGTGTGCAGTACCTTTGGCAGAGCTGGATTCACATGGAAACTTCTCCTTCACTGATTCACTAGTCCAGGGCTATCCTTCCTCCAATCAGATTGGTGCGACTGAATGACTGGTAGTGGACGATTACACATGTGGAATCGGCCGAAAAGACTGGCAACGGTGTTAACGACGGCCGATCGCGCGGAACACACCAACCAGACTCATGTCACTGACCTCGGCAGAGTGCCCGATGACGTCTGACCCAAGGTTCTAATAGTTTTAGATTTTTCATTATAGTTTAGGTTTATTTAGTTTTGACTTTTTTTTTTCTCTAATTCAGTTAGTTTTAATTAGTTTTTAGAGCAGGTTTGCTACTTTTTATTAGTTTTCCTTATTTTCTAAATGCTTAGTTTTAGTTTAGTTTTGTCGTCTCTTTTCTCTTCTTCTCTGTCGTCGTATTCAAATAAATCCCAGACAGGACTCTGCTGCTTTCTCCCAACTTTAGTCTCCATGTTTCCACGTAGAGTGGGGACCAGAAGACGACTGGAAACCACAAGTGAACACAAGTGACGGACTGTTAAATATCATATGGTGCCGCTAGCTAAAATTGCTACAGCGAAATAAATCGATTTCGTATCTGTCCGACATTGACAAAGGCAAAAACGAAGGGAATTTTATTCTCAATTTGTATCTGTTTTAGTTAGTTTTGTAAGCACACAACACAGTTTCAGTTAGTTATCGTTTTTTTCTTTGAATTATAGTTTTTATTTATATCAGTTAACGAAAATGTTTTTTCAGTTCTAGTTTTCGGCATTTCGTTAGTTTTTATTAAAGATTGGTCTGACCTCCGAAAATTGGGTTGGTGTGTCTTCACTTTAAGGTTTAAATTTTGAACTTCAGAGTGCCCTGTGAAGGGTTCATAGGGATTTCTGAATTTCATAAAGTTAGCCATACGGTGTGGATTCTGGATCACCTTATAAATCTTAATTATATTGCTTTAGCATTGAGATTTTTTTTTTTTTTGTGTAATGCAGTCCAGTATTTACTCCCCATTTGGACTCCTGTATAAATCATGTAAACTTCGCTCTTCCTGATGTTTAACTGTTGAACGTTGTCCTCAGAGAACAATGCAGCCTTTCTGTGGCCTGTTCTAAACACTGGGCCGGGCTGTTTGTCATGAGCTCATGGAAGGAGCAGGAGACCCCAGTGGTCCCCAGGTATCTGCACAGGAACATAAATACTGAGCTCTGGGGTCTGTGTGGAGCAGGGAGTCCACCCCCCCCCCCCCCCCCCCCCCCCCCCCCCCATGGTGAACATCCCCTCACAGCGGTCCCCGTCATCCCACTCCCACTTAGGTTTTACTGCGCATTGCTTCAGTACTCCCACAGGACGCCAGAGGCAGGACCAGGAGGACCAGGAGGATGGATGTGGTCCTAAATTCTCTTTGTGTTTAGTTTCAGGTGCTTCTGTTTCAGGCTGTGTCGTAGATTTAAACGTTTTTATTTGAAATATTTAGGAGCTGCTGTTGAAATCCCTGTGGTGTCGAACAGTGTAAGTCTGAGAACCTTTCAATAATACAGTTTCTGTTGAGTTTTTAGATTCCTCCCCACAGCCTTCAGACTTTAGAACAGTTCTCAGTGCCCCCCCCCATATCACACCATGTGCATTCACAATGTAAATATGTAAATAATATTGAATTTTAACTTCTTAAATTAATTTTTTAATCTTAAAAATGTCTTACTTTTCTCTCTATATTTTATTTTTCTCTGGTTTACTGCTGTTAACTGTGGAATTTCCCCTATGGTGGGATCAGTAAAGTCTTATCTTCATTTATCTTATCGTTTCGTATCTTATTGTTTCATATCTTATCTTATTGTTTTGTATCTTACTGTTTCGTATCTTATATTTTCTTACCAAATTATATCTTATCTTAATTTATCTTATCTTATTGTAACTTATTTTATGTTATCGTTTCGTATCTTATCGTATATTATTGTTTTTATCTTATCGTTTCATATCTTGTTTCTTATTGTATTGTTTCTTATCGTATCTTATCTTAATTTATCGTATGGTTTCATACCTTATTGTTTTGTATCTTATCATTTTGTATCTTATCATTTCATGTGTTATTGTTTCTTATCGTATTAAATCTTTTCTTAATTTATCTTATCTTATTGTAACTTATTTTATCGTTTTGTATCTTATCGTATTTTATTGTTTTTATCTTATTGTTTTGTATCTTGTTTCTTATTATATTGTTTCTTATCGTATCTTATCTTAATTTATCGTATCGTTTCATACCTTATTGTTTTGTATCTTGTCATTTTGTATCTTATCATTTCATTTCTTATTGTTTCTTATCGTATTATATCTTATCTTAATTTATCTTATCTTATTGTAACTTATTTTATGTTATCGTTTCGTATCTTATCGTATATTATTGTTTTTATCTTATCGTTTCACATCTTGTTGTTTCTTATTGTATTGTTTCTTATTGTATCTTATCTTAATTTATCGTATGGTTTCATACCTTATTGTTTTGTATCTTATCATTTTGTATCTTATCATTTTGTATCTTATCATTTCGTGTCTTATTGTTTCCTATCGTATTATGTCTTATCTTAATTTATCTTATTGTAACTTCATTTATCTCATCGTTTCGTATCGTATCTTATCACAACTTATCATTTTGTGTCTTATCGTCTTGGATTGTATCATTTCTTATCTTAATTTATCTTATCGTATCATATCGTTTTGTATCTTATCTTATTTTGTAAATTGACATTTCTTATCATATCTTATTTTAATTTACCGTATTGTTTCGTATGGTTTTGTATCTTATCCTTTCGTATCTTATTGATTCGTATCTTATTGATTCGTATCTTATCCTTTCGTATCTTATTGTTTCGTATCTTATTGTTTCTTATTGTATAGCTTATCTTAAATTAAGTTACAATAACATAAATTATCTCATTGTTTCATATCTTATCGTTTCGCATCATATCTTTTCTTATTGTAACTTATCGTTTTGTATCTTATAAAGTAAGTAAAGTAAATTTTATTTATAGAGCACTTTTCACAGACAGAGTCACAAAGTGCTTTATCAATTCAAATCAGAATCAAATTAAGTTTACAGAGACCCAACAGAATCCTTCAGGAGCAAACACTTGTGATTGGTGACAGTGGCGAGGAAAAACTTCCCTTTAACGGGCAGAAACCTGGAGCAGACCCAGACTCCTGAAGGATGGCTGTCTGCCTTGACCAGTTGGGGTTAAAGAGAGAGAGAGAGAGTAAAGGAGGAGAAAAGAGAGAGCAACAGAGATATAGAGAGACTGGGGGGGGGGATGACACATGGAGTACGTTATGATGAATACATAGAGTGTAATCAGTCTGTGGTGGTCCTGGGTCAGGTGGGAGACTAAAAAGCCTTTTTGAACAGGAGGGTTTGGAGGTGTTTCTTAAAGCTCTCTACAGAGTCCATGGACCGTAGGTGTAGAGGCAGGTCATTCCATAGACGTGGTGCCACAGCTTTAAAAGACCTGTCACCGCGTGTGCTAAAACAGGTCCGTGGAACCATCAGCAGTTGCTGTCCTGAAGACCTCAAGCTACGAGTCGAGCTGTAGGGCTGGATCAGGGAAGCAATGTATGCAGGGGCCTGGCCATGTAGGGCCCGGAAAGTTAGCACAAGAATTTTGAAATGAAGACGATATAGAACAGGGAGCCAGTGGAGAGATTTAAGGATGGGAGTGATGTGGGTTCTCCTGTTTGTGCGGGTCAGGAGCCTGGCAGCAGAGTTCTGGACAAACTGTAGACGGGCCAGCTCCTTCTGTTTAAGCATGTAAACAGGCTGTTGCAGTAGTCTAAGCGAGAAGATACGAAAGCGTGAACGATCATCTCGAGCTCATTTGTGGACACCATAGATCTGAGTTTGGAGATGTTGCGTAGGTGGAAGAAACAGTTTTTGACTAGGTGTTTTCTTATTGTCTTAGATCATATCATTTTGTATCTTATCTTAATTTATCTTATCGTATTGTATCGTTTTGCATCTTATCTTATCGTATCTTGACGTTTCTTATCGTATCGTTTCTTATCGTATCTTATCTTAATTCATCGTATTGTTTCGTATCCAATTGTATCTTATCATTTCGTATCTTATCATTTCGTATGTTATTGATTCGTATCTTATCATTTCTTATCTTATGGTTTCATATCTTATCGTTTCTAATCATATTATATCTTATCTTAATTTATCTTATTGTAACTTCATTTATCTCATTGTTTTGTATCTTATCGTTTCTTATCGTATCTTATTGTATGTTATCATTTCGTATGTTATCATTTCGTATCGTATCTTGTTGCAACTTATCGTTTTGTGTCTTATCATCTTGGATCGTATCATTTCGTATCTTATCTTATCGTACCATATGTTATCATTTTGTATCTTATCATTTCGTATCTTGACGTTTCTTATCGTATCTTATTTTAATTTATTGTATTGTTTTGTATCGTTTCTTATCGTATCTTATCATTTCGTATCTTATGGTTTTGTATCGTATTGTTTCTAATCGTATTATATCTTATCTTAATTTATCTTATTGTAATTTTATTTATCTCATCGTATCTTATGGTATGTTATCATTTCGTAACTTATCGTATCTTATCTTATCGTTTCGTATCTTGACGTTTCATATCGTATTGTTTCTTCTCGTATGTTATTTTAATTTATCATATTGTTACCTCCGCCAAGGAGGTTATGTTTTTGCCAGGGTTTGTTTGTCTGTCTGTCTGTTTGTCTGTCCGTTAGTGTGCAACATAACTCAAAAAGTTATGGACAGATTTTGATGAAATTTTCAGGGTTTGTTGGAAATGGGATAAGGAAGAAATGATTACATTTTGGTGGTGATCGGGGGTGGGGGGGCCCACGGGGGGGGCCACTGATCAGCCTTGGCGGAGGTCTGCGCTCTCCGAGTGCTTCTAGTTTCATATAATTTCGTATCTTATCGTTTTGCATCTAATTGTCTTGTATCTTATGGTTTCGTATCTTATCTTAATTTATCATTTCGTATCATTGTTTCGTATCGTTTTGTATCATCTTCATTTCTTATACTCATATTGAGGCAGTTAAGGTACGGACTCCCTCTCTTTACTTTGTATGAAGCAGCGTATCATATTAGAAAAGTCGACCACATCTCCTCCTGTACATTCTTCACAGCAAAAATACACTGGAAACATATTTATTAAAAAAGCAAATCTCTCTTGAGCCATCCATATGAAATACCAGTATGAGTATGTGTTTGCAGAGGGAAGTAAAAAGAACATTTATGTAGCTCAACCCTCCACGGTCTGCCATTTAATCTCGTGGTTTGAACTTGCTCAGATTTGTTTAGCTGAGTTATTTGATCCGCTGCTGATGCATATGAAAAGGTTTTTAAAAGGTGGATGCAGCACGAGGTACACTCTAAAAAATGATTCGTGGGGTTAGTAAGTTAAGCTTAAAATCAAGAGCTTTCTCTGCTTAAAAAAATTAAGTTTGTTACATGTACACATTTAAATCAGATGATAAGTTATTGTATTAAGTTGGTCTAAATGAAAAACAAGGAAAACACTCTTAACTTAATAACATATTGATTTTGAACAGACATTTCGGCCTTTAACTTAACAAAGAAATATATTAAGTTAGTACAGCTTAAAAATCTTGTAAGCTTCCTCTAAAAGCTGAGTACAAAGCTGACGAGCCTGGACATGTTTTGCTGACAGACCACGCCTACCACAAGAAAAGGAGGGAAGCACAGAAAAAAAAAGGGAAAAACACGATTTTGCACAGAACTTTACCACACTTTAAGGCTTGATAGAATTTAGCTTTGTTTCTGCAACAGTAGTTTTAATTATTCAAGGACTGAATAATACACATTTTGCTCCTTTCTGATTTAAAAATGTAGTATATATTGTCGCGTATTTGCTGCATTGCATTGTGGGTATTGGGTATATTGTTGAAAATGTGTTCTTTTATGTGCAGGGGTTCAGCAGGGTTGTGATGTTGGTGTTAATTTTGAGTTAATGTGTGCATGCTAATGTTTACTGGCTTTTTTGTGTTTATTTTTTTTATTTTTATAGAACTGCACCATGAGTCAGAGCCATAGGCCAAACAGTGCCTTTCCTGTTTATTATTGGTTGCAGTTATATTGCTTAATGTAACTCCTCACTGCTTAACAAATATAAATTAATATCTGCAAGAACATGAGAACAATAGTACTGTGTATGTTTGAGATATTAACATGTAGACAAATTTAGTAAGTTAGTTGCGCAGAGAATTAAACAGGTCAGTCATATAACTGGAATTTCTAGGTGGAATTTCTTCTGATGTACAGAAATAAGTTAGACCAACTCAAAAAATTAAAGAAACTACTTGTATGAATATTTTTGAGTAGAATAAAAGTAAAACAATAAGTCAGTATAACTAAATGGAGTAGTTTTTACACAATTAAAATTAAGTTGGTTCGACTTAATTAAGCTCGTAGAGTAAAAAGCAAATCATGTTGTTTGTACTAAAGTAGTAGAGTTTACTTAACTAGAGAAGTCTTGTGGCATTTAAGCAATTTGCCAAGTTGAAATAACTTAAAAAGATTAATGGAAATTGTTACCTCAATTTTTTTACGTTGAGCCTATTAATCATTTTTTAGAGTGTAGCAGATGGACACGTTAGTGCCCGAGGGGTCTGAGATGGACTGAAGGTACAGGAAGTTCGAATGCAGGGGTCCTCAGCTGAAGGCGCAAGAGGGGCAGTGGTGTAGTGGTCCCTGGAGAAAGGGATATACGCTCAATTTTTGCCTTTTTAAAAAAAATTTTTTAACTCCGCCAAGGAGGTTATGTTTTTGCCGGCACTGGTTTATCTGTTTGTCTGTCTGTGTGCAAGATAACTCAAAAAGTTATGGACGGATTTAGATAAAAATTTCAGGAAATGTTAATACTGGCACAAGGAACAAATGATTAAATTTTGGTGGTGATCAGGGGTGGGGGGGCACGGGGGCCCACTGATCTGCCTTGGCGGAGGTCTGCGCTCTCCGAGTGCTTTTCTAGTTTTTAAAGTAGTCCAGAAAAACACCCTGTTTTAGAAACAGTGACATGTCAGACTACTCCGTTTAGTTTACCCTAAAATCCATCAGTAGTATTTGTTCACTCTTATAAAATTATCATGACTTGATCAGGAGCAGTTTGTAGGTTTTACTGGAAACACAAGCAGCTGCATGAATGGAAATGGATTCAACATGAGGCAAACATAGGATAACATTAGCCTTTCATAACGGTAGCCTTTCATAACGTTAGCCTATTCACACAGTTCACATTTAACAAATCACGACCAAATAACATATAAAGGTTTTTTTGCACTTAGAGAGAATACTTATGGCATAAGAGGCTTTTGAAATTTTACACTTCCTAAGGTTCAAACTACCAGGAAGAGTTTTTGTCTGTCTGTTTGGTATGTGTCACTTCCATTACCATTGTTGGTATGTGATTATTGTTAAATGTATTGTATTATAAGTTATGCAGACTATCATTTAAATCGTGTGTAATATACATCAGTTTTCCTAACACTGTGGTTTCCAACCTTTTTTGGCCTGTGACCCTGTTTTAACATCACAAATTTCTGATGACCCCAGACATTCAAAACAGAGACTTTTTTTGCTAAAATTAATTTGTTTTTGATCATGTAATACTTTGCTATACAATGTTGCAAATAAAGGTTAATTTTAGAGGACATTTAGTCTATATCAGGGGTCTGCAACCTTTATTATCAAAGGAGCCATTTTGTCTCCTCTCCCGCCAAAAAAAATAGTCTGGAGCCACAAAAAATAACAGAGCTTATAAACTTTTAAAAGTTGTAATCTTTTTTACATTTTATCTGTTACAACCACTGAATACAACAAACAGAAGTGCAGTGTGGAATGGATTCTGGAGTATGATTACTCTAAAAGTACACAGTAAAAATATTTCATAGTATTTGTGCTAATAGTATATGAAGTACTAATACCAAAAATACTAAATTCACGAGGTACTCATTGGAAAAAAAAAAAAAAAAAATCATCATTGAATTTAGTCTTAAAGCCTATTTCAGATGAAAAAACAAACATTTTTGGAGCTTGGAAGGGATTTTTGAGTATGATTACTTCAAAAGTACATAGTAAAAGTAGTTCATAGTATTTTTGCTAATAGTATTTGAAGTACTAATACCAATTGTAAAAAATTCATGAGGTACTTATTGGAAATCATAATTTTATTCATCATTGAATTTAGTCTTAAAGCCTATTTCAGACGAAAACAAACACTTTTGTAGCTTGGAATGGAATCTGTTGTAGGATTACCCCAAAAGTACACAGTACTTATACTCATTCAGTTGCTCTATGAAAAGTATCGCTATTTATGAAAATTATTCTCTTCAAAACTCAACACTGCCTCCGCAGTTCCCAGTTGTACTGCTCCATATTCTCCCGGAAAATGGACAGAATTATGTGAGTAATATACAAAGGATGGACAGAACCCTCCGTCCGTATCAGTCTGCGTCTTTAACGTAGAGCAGAAATGAGCCCTGACTTTTGTTGTCTGGAAGGCAAATTCGCTCCATGCAGCTCATCTACCGGAATTGTTGAATAAGTAGCGCACAAGAAAAACACTAGCGGCTGGCTTGACCGCAGTAAAGGGAGCCACTACAAGGAGGCTGAAGAGCCGCAGGTTGCCGACCCCTGGTCTATATAATGTATATTATTGTGGATGGAGGCAGTAAATCCAGGTGTAGATTACTGCACAAAATGAGAATTGGATTTTCCTTGGTCAGGATATGTCCAGTCAGTCCAGCTTGGATTTAGAAGGAGGACAATTAATACTGAACAAACAAGAACTCAAACTATGAATTCTGAAAGAGCTGCAGCATCTGAAACTGACCACAATGAACATCTGACAGATAAACAGAACCACAGTGCTGCAGTTTCACAACCACAGTTTGTCTTTTATGGATTTTGATTGTCTCTGTCAAATCACCATATACTTTTTATTAGTATGTTTTTATTTAAATTTTTTTTATCAATTACTAGAAATTTCAGGCGACCCCATTTGAAGTCCAGGTAACCCCACAAGGGGTCCCGACCCCAAGGTTGAAAAACACTGTCCTAATCAGTTTTCTATCTTATTTACATTATTAGGACTCTAAACAGATGTAACTTTATTAATAAGGAAGCAAAAGTAATGTGTTCTGTTGTATAAATGTGAGATGGGGGTGGGATTTAGTAAGTTTTCTTCTTCCCTCTCCTTTCTGACCAGTACATATTGAATTTATTTTGTTACTAGTTGCTATATTGTCTTGATCACCTTTATTTATTATTAATGTATTTGCTCTGATATTTGTTCCTTGTACACATAAAAATGTTCAGTTTTTTCTTCTGCTCAAAACGTTTTAATTACTGGGGTCTCAAACATGCGGCCCGGGGGCCAAATGCATCCCGCCAAATGTTCCAGTCCGGCCCCTGGGATGAATTTGCAAAGTACAAAAATTCCACAGTCAAGGCTGCGGAACTCATTTTAGTTCAGGTTCCACATACAGACCAACGTGATCTTAAGTAAAATAATAGCATAAAAACCTATGCTTTTCTTTTCTTTTTCTTTTGTTCAGACAAGGTATAGTTTTTAGATGTTTCCTGCACAAAGAAACAAAACAAACAACAAAAAAGTATAATTACAGAAACAGAAGTCAAAATGAACGTAATTAGCCTCAGAATAAAAACCTACAAAAAATAATGACTCCATATTTTCTTCTCGGTTTGATATGAGGAAAAAAAATTTAAAAAATTACATTACGCCTATAAATAATGACAACTTCAAATGTTTGTCTTTATTTTAGTGCAAAAAATAATATTAAATTATGAAAATATTTACATTTACAAACTATCCTGTAACAATAAAATGTGAATAACCTGAACAAATACGAACAACCTGAAATGTCTAAAGAAAATTCAGCCCAATTTGAACTTTTTTTCTTCCTGTTCCTCAGTGTTTAGTGTCTTTGTAGATCTGATACATAATGCACATGTAGAAATGAGAAGTGGAGGCAGAATATTGTTAAAATTGCACTGATTTTTCTTAAGAAATTTCAGTTTTTTCAGGTTGTCACATCTTTTTTGTTTGGATAGTTTATAAAAGTAAGTATTTTCATAATTAAATGTGGGTTTTTTTTGCACTAAAACAAAGACAAAAATTTGGAGTCGTCATTATTTCTAGGTTATTCTGTTATTATTTTACTGGTCCGACCCACTGGAGATAAAATCGGGCTGAATGTGGAACCTGAAAGAAAATGAGTTTGAGAACCCTGATTTTAGTAGTGTCGTGTTTTACGACTGTTGTACCATTCCATTACTGTGCATAGAAGCGCTTTGTACGTTTGACACATTTAATCTCAGCGCTCTTTAAATAGAACAAGAGGATGATTAAACGATCCACTTGTTCTTCTGTTAAGAAGCTGGTCATAATCAATTATTCTTTTGATTAGATAATGTCATTACATAATCACTGTGTGTCACATTTGGTTTATATTATGAGGCCATTTTGCACTGATTCATCGGCTGTTCTGGAGCGGACTGTGTGCAGCTGATCTCAGAGCTGCTGCTTCATTCTCTGGAACATATGCAGCAGAGGAAGAGGTGCACTTATCTGGGAGGATGGCAGCCAGCGCTCATTCCAGATAAAGCGCTTTCCTCTGATAGAAAGGCCTCCGACTGCAGGCAGGTGGCTGCTCAGTCGTATTGTGCAGATAGAGTGAAGGGCCGGTCGGGCTCCTCTCAGGGTCTCTGATAATGAAGTTTATCTGCGCTGATGGTGCATCGCCTCAGGATACCAACAGCCAAGCAGGCAGACTTTGGCAGCTGCTAAACATCTGACACAACTGGTCCATTTCTGTTCATGAAGTGGAGTTTGGGATTATCTGTCCAAGGATGAAAGGCGAGGTTTGTTTCCAGATATCATCTGCTCACATTCTGGCATTTGTTTCTCTGTCTACACTGGAAAAAAATCCAAACTTACCAAGTGTATTTTCCTCATTTCTAGTCCAAATATCTCATCATATTTAAAATAAAACAGGATCACCTGAAGAGGAACTTTTTAGTGAGATATAAGAACAGATTTATAGACAATAGATCTGGAAAATCTGATTTCAAGAAATCTTACCAAAATAATTTTCATTTGTTCCATTGGCAGATTTTTTTGCTTAATTTATTTTTTTTTTTTTTGCTTAACTCAAGATTTTTATTTTTTTTTGCTGAACTCAAGATTTTATTTTTTTTTTTTTTTGCTTATTTCAAGATTTTTTGCTTAATTCAAGATTTTGTTTTGCGTAATTCAATATTTTTTTTTATTTGCTTATTTCAAGATTTTTCTGTTTAATTCAAGATTTTTTTTTTTTTTTTTTTTTTGCTTGGTACAAGTTTTTTTTTTTTTTTTTTAAATTCAAGATTATAGAAATCAGACAGAATCACCTAAAGAGGAACTTTTCAGTGAGATATAAGAACTGATTTATAGACAATAGATCTGGAAAATCTGATTTCAAGAAATCTTACCAAGATCATTTTCACTTGTTCCATTGGCAGATTTTTTTTGCTTAATTTAAGATTTTGTTTTTTTGTTTGTTTTTTTTTTGCTTGACTCAAGATTTTTTTTGCTTAACTCAAGATTTTATTTTTTTTTGCTTAATTCAAGATTTTTTTTTTGCTTATTTCTAGATTTTTTCTAGCTTAATTCAAGATTTTTTTGCTTGATTCAAGTTTTTTTTGTTTAATTCAAGATTATAGAAATAAGACATAATCACCTAAAGAGTAACTTTTCACTAGTCCTCAAATTGTGCAAATATAACTTGCACATGGAAAAATGACAATTTCGCCAAAAGTCTCATTTTTCAATTAAAAGTTTTTGCGCTGGCAAGAGGTGCTTTTTCAGGCGTAGTGCAAATGGTATATCACGCAAAACTTCAATGGAAAGATGTTTTTTTTGCAACTAGAGTCACGTGAATTAAAAAAATCGGATGTTGACGTACGTTACAACAAGTGAAGAAGAAGAAACGTGTGGGTATGTGTGGACACACTGGGAAACCCAATCATTTTTTAAATTTAGTACGAGATAGAGGGGTAATATATAATAATAATGAATAAATCTGTAAATCAACCCCATATTTACATTTGTCTCCATGTTTACGGAATGGCTCCTCTCAGGGTCTCTGATAATGAAGTTTATCTGCGCTGATGGTGCATCGCCTCAGGATACCAACAGCCAAGCAGGCAGACTTTGGCAGCTGCTAAACATCTGACACAACTGGTCCATTTCTGTTCATGAAGTGGAGTTTGGGATTATCTGTCCAAGGATGAAAGGCGAGGTTTGTTTCCAGATATCATCTGCTCACGTTCTGGCATTTGTGTCTCTGTCTACACTGGAAAAAAATCCAAACTTACCAAGTGTATTTTTCTCATTTTTAGTCTTATTTCAAGAAATCTTACCGAGATCATTTTCACTTGTTCCATTGACAGATTTTTTTTTTTTTTTTTTTTTTTGCTTGCATTAAGCAAAAAAATCTTGAATTAAGCAAAAAATCTCCAAATGGAACAAGTGAAAATGATCTTGGTAAGATTTCTTGAAATCAGATTTTCCAGATCTGTTGTCTATATATCAGTTCTCATATCTCACTGAAAAGTTCATCTTTAGGTGATTCTGTCTGATTTTAAGTGTGATGAGATATTTGGATTAGAAATGAGAAAAATACACTTGGTAAGATTTAGATTTTTGCAGTGTATAGTCGTTTTGAAGACGCATTCAAAGACTTTTGACATTTTTTTCTCCAAGATTTGCACCAGGGGTCTGCAGCCTGTGGCTCTGGGTCCACATATGGCCTTTAGCATCTCTCTATGGCTCCTCTGGTCAAAAAAACATAAGGAACATTTTGAAATGAACTGAATGAGTTGTCACTTTGTTACAGGCCTAAATCTTTTCTAACTTGGTCCTTCTGCAGAAATGTGCAGGCTTTACACGGAATAAAGTAATTTTTTGACGGCATAAAAACTAAAATGGATTATTTTCTTGCCAAATTCAACACAAGATGCTCAATTAGCATTTGTTCATAGTTTGTAAGTAAGCCACTATACATGAACACAATGCATAGTGTATAAATAAATAAATAAATAAATAAACACACACAACATAATTACGTCTTGGAAATAATGTCCATCATTTAAAAAAAAAAAATGTACAAATAAATTGTACAAAAATTGTACAATTTATGAAATTGTATAATTTCATAAATGCACCAGACATTGCATCATTGTAATGAAAATACAAAGTTAAATATCAAACTAATCCCCAATAAGTTACAGCAGAGCAGCCACCTCATGGTAAAATGTAGATGGATTTAAATATCTTTTTCATGGCTCCAATCAGATTTCTTTTTTTCGAGACAAAAATGGCTTTTTAGATTGTAAAGATTACCCACTCCTGATTTGTACCATCTGACAATATGATTCATGACATCCAAAGAGGTTTTTTCCTTTGCTTTTTGCTTGAATTAAGCAAACGAATCTGCCAATAGAACTAGTGAAAATTATCTTGGAAAGATTTCTTGAAATCCGATTTTCCAGATCTATTGTCAAAAAATCAGTTCTTGTATCTCACTAAAAAGTTACTGTATAGGTGATTCTGTCTTATTTTAAGTGTGATGAGATATTTGGACTAGAAATAAGAAAAATACACTTGGTAAGATTTAGATTTTTTCCAGTATAATTGGTTAAAACTAAATTGCTGATAGGTGTGAATGTGAGAGTGATCGGTTGTTTGTCTCTTTATGTCCAGGTCCAGGTTGTTTTTGAAAATAAGAATCAGTTCTCAACTAACTTCCATGGTTAAAACCTGATGCTAAAGGTTTACATCCAAACACATAACCAGCGTCCTTATCAGTCCAGAAGTCATTGAATGTGTATTTCACTGCAGAACTTCACTACAGGGTGGGGAAGCAAAATTTACAATGAACATTTAGTTGTTTTTTTCTCAGCAGGCACTATGTCAATTGTTTTGAAACCAAACACATATTGATGTCATAATCATACCTAACACTATTATCCATACCTTTTCAGAAACTTTTGCCCATATGAGTAATCAGGAAAGCAAACGTCAAAGAGTGTGTGATTTGCTGAATGCACTCGTCACACCAAAGGAGATTTCAAAAATAGTTGGAGTGTCCATAAAGACTGTTTATAATGGAAAGAAGAGAATGACTATGAGCAAAACTATTACGAGAAAGTCTGGAAGATACTATTAAAGAAGAATGGGAGAAGTTGTCTCCCGAATATTTGAGGAACACTTGTGCAAGTTTCAGGAAGCGTGTGAAGGCAGTTATTGAGAAAGAAGGAGGACACATAGAATAAAAACATTTTCTATTATGTACATTTTCTTGTGGCAAATAAATTCTCATGACTTTCAATAAACTAATTGGTCATACACTGTCTTTCAATCCCTGCCTCAAAATATTGTAAATTTTGCTTCCCCACCCTGTATAAGGGATAGTGGACTTTTGCAGTCATGCAGCTTGGATGTTGAAAAACTAAAACGTATTTGGATTCATTAGTTGGTAATTACTGAGTCGACAAAACTTTGAGCTTTTTTTTTCCACATTTCCTGGGGTGTAAACATCCTCAACAGATCATAATGCAGCCTTAGAGGGTTAATGTCCAACACCGGCTGGAATATAATGGGAAATACCTCATTGTGTTGGAGAGGGTCCTCCTGGAGCGTGACCTCTGACCTCTTAGCTGTTAATTTGCCCCACCTCTGCAGCAACATCAAGCTAATTAACATGGTATTTATTTCAAAGAAGAAAAACACTGCATTTTTTTTACTCCATTGTATGTTTTGCTGTGAGAATTGGGGTTTGTCTTCAGTCGAATTCCCATCTCTGGGTTTTCTTTTAACAATCTGATCGTCCTTGGTTATGTAATGAAAATATTAATATGTGTTGTGACTGCTTGTTGGAATTATTCCAACTTGTTTTTTAATAAGTTTCTTTTGTCTGTATGCCTACATGGGTATAGGTGGACAATTATCATGGTAGCAACGGTTGATTCAAAACACTAACAAATGTTGCACGTTAAACAATTTTGAGCTGTAACTACTGACATTTAATCCATAAAGACCCAGTGGTACTTTTGCGGAAGTTCCTAAATGAATTTTTCTCGATATTTAACCTTTCTTGATTGATTGATTGATGTATTTATTTCGAACATGAATGTCAAACGGAAGAAAATAAACAAAACACTTAAACATAAGACATATAATACACATTCGAAAAGGAGTGAGAAGAAGTACAACTTATAAACTCCACCCCTTCTCCTTATATAATTAATAACAACAATAACCTTCCTCATCTAATCATATTTATACACTATGCCATAATATGACTGATACTTATGAGTAAATAATTAGGTTTCTGGCTTTAAATTATTATGAACACATATAATATGATTTACATAAACACATAATACAGTAACACGTAATACAGTAACACATGCATATAAATACATATTCATACACAGATCTATACACACATATACACCTACATATACAGACCTGATCAAAATCTTAAGACCAGTTGAAAAATAGCTAGAATTTACCTTTTGGACATTTGGATCTTAATGAGGTTTTAAGTAGAGCTACAATATACAAAAGCAAGAAGGGGGAGTGAGACAAAAAGCACTTTGAAAAAGTAATTTATTGAAAATAACAAGTAAACTGAAATAGGCTGTTTATCAGCTGATCAAAAGTTTAAGACCATCGCTCAAAAAATTACAAAAAACTCTCCAAACCAGAACAAAAAATTTTCTCAATAGGATTCAGTAATGAGTAGCTCCACCGTTCTTGTTAATCACTTCAAAAATTCGTTTGGGCATGCTTGATGCGAGTGTTTCCAGGAGGCTGGTGGGAACATTGCTCCAAGTGGTGAAGATGGCTTCACGAAGGGCATCAACTGTGTGGAACTGATGGCCATTTTTATAAACTTCCCTTGCCATCCATCCCCAAATGTTCTCTATGGGATTTAAATCAGGGGAACATGCAGGATGGTCCAAAAGAGTGATGTTATTCTCCCTGAAGAAGTCCTTCATCAAGCGAGCATTGTGAACTGCAGCGTTGTCCTGTTTTTAAACCCAGCTGTTACCACACAGACCAGGGCCCTCAGTCATGAGGGATGCCCGCTGCAACATCTGCACGTAACCAGCCGCCGTTTGACGACCCTGCACCACCTGAAGCTCCAGGGTTCCGCTGAATGAAAAAGCACCCCAGATCATGATGGACCCCCCTCCACTGTGCCGGGTAGGAAACATCTCAGGTGGGATCTCCTTGTCATGCCAGTAACGTTGGAAGCCATCTGGACCGTCAAGGTTAAATTTTTTCTCATCAGAGAATAAAACTTTTTTCCACCTTTCAGTGTCCCATGTTTGATGCTTCCTGGCAAAGTCTAAACGGGCAGTTTTGTGGCGTTGTAGGAGACGAGGTCTTTGAATTCATTTTTTGTTTTTGAAACCCTTTTCCCGCAGATGCCGTCTGATGGTTATTGCGCTGCAGTCGGCACCAGTAAGGGCCTTCATTTGGGTCGAGGACCGCCCTGTGTCTTGACGGACAGTCAATCGGATCCTCCGGCTCAGCGCAGGTGTAATTTTTTTGGGTCCACCACGTGACTTTTTTGTTCCATAATGTTCAGGATCTGTCACAAAATTTAGAATGACTGTCTTACTGCGTCCAACCTCAGCAGCAATGGTACGCTGCCAGAGGCCTCGCTTATGCAGCTGGACGATCCGACCACGTTCAAGAAGAGAAAGCTTCTGAGCTTTAGCCATCAGGAGGGCATGACCGTGTGAATGCCCAACAGAAAATGAGAATTTTGAGCAGATTTTGGCTTTTATAGCCTGCGGTCTTAAACTTTTGATCAGCTGATAAACAGCCTATTTCAGTTTACTTGTTTTCAATAAATTACTTTTTCAAAGTGCTTTTTGTCTCACTCCCCCTTCTTGCTTTTGTATATTGTAGCTCTACTTAAAACCTCATTAAGATCCAAATGCGCAAAAGGTAAATTCTAGCTATTTTTCAATTGGTCTTAAGATTTTGGTCAGGTCTGTATATACACACACCTACAGGGTGGGGAAGCAAAATTTACAATATTTTGAGGCAGGGATTGAAAGACAGTGTATGACCAATTAGTTTATTGAAAGTCATGAGAATTTATTTGCCACAAGAAAATTGACATAATAGAAAATGTTTTTATTCTATGTGTCCTCCTTCTTTCTCAATAACTGCCTTCACACGCTTCCTGAAACTTGTGCAAGTGTTCCTCAAATATTGGGGTGACAACTTCTCCCATTCTTCTTTAATAGTATCTTCCAGACTTTCTGGTAATAGTTTTGCTCATAGTCATTCTCTTCTTTCCATTATAAACAGTCTTTATGGATACTCCAACTATTTTTGAAATCTCCTTTGGTGTGACGAGTGCATTCAGCAAATCACACACTCTTTGACGTTTGCTTTCCTGATTACTCATATGGACAAAAGTTTCTGAAAAGGTATGGATAATAGTGTTAGGTATGATTATGACATCAATATATGTTTGGTTTCAAAACAATTGACGTAGTGTCTGCTGAGAAAAAATAACTAAATGTTCATTGTAAATTTTGCTTCCCCACCCTGTATACATACATTTACACACACTTACCACATACTTGTACATCTTTATATCACACAGTGATCCCCAAGCCCTCCCTCATCCCTGTACCTCTGAAAAATTGTGTCTTTGTGCCTCTTTTTAAATGCTTTCATGCTTGGATGTTGCTTTAACTCTATATTAAATCTGTTCCACAGTCTCACCCCACTGACAGAAACACAAAAACCCTTCCTTGTCGTCCGTATTAAGGGAATTTTAAAGTTAATTTTCCCCCTTAAATTATAACCCCCCTCATGAATACTGAATAATTTCTGTATATTTGTTGGTAAAAGATTATCTTTAGCTTTGTACATTATTTGAGCTCTTTGATCGTCCACAATGTCTGTGAACTTGAGTCATTTTGATTGTAAGAATAATGAGTTTGTGTTCCTGGTAGCCAACATTATGAATGATCCATATTGCTCTTTTTTGAATAATAGTTCATGGCTGTAGTGAGGTCTTGTAGTTGTTACCCCAGATCTCAGCACAGTACTGTAAATATGGAGAAACTAGGGAACAGTATACAGTGTGAAGTGGCTTGTGATCCAGAACCTTCTCTGCTTTATTTATTATTGCAATGCTTCTGGAGACTTTGGTTTGTACATGTTTGATATGAGCTTTCCAACTGATTCTGTCATCAAAGGTTACCCCCAGAAATTTTATTTCATGAACTCTATTTCAATTCTGTCTATTTTTATTGTTACCTGTGAATTTCTTGAGTGATTTATCATCATTTATTGTAATATTATCCTCGTTATTTTGCGGTTTTTCATTAAAAATCATGTATTTTTCTAGATTTAATTCACTGATCATGTAGATGTTCATAAAAGCTCAAATTAAATTTGAGGGGTTTTATATCAGAAACGGAGAAAACTGAAGAAAAAGTGGATTTTTTTTTTTTTTAGCAAATATATCAATAAATGAACATAAACCCAGTTTTCTCTGTTTCTGATGTAATAACTCTCAAATGTAATCTCAGCATGATGATTAAAGTACATGATCAGTAAATAAAATATGGGAAAACACCTGAATTTCATTGAAAAAAATGGGGATAATAATATTATGATAAATCACTTAAGGCGAGACACGGCAGGCAAAAACATCAATTTTTCATCCGGTGGTGAGATTTTGAGATTTTGGGCTTCGGGATTCACAGGTTATTTTGTCTGAAACAGAGAAAACTGAAGAAAAAGTGGCTTTTTCAGTAAAATATATGATCACATTAAGTGTGTCCACCCTCTGTCATTGATCCAACTCCATTGGTTTTGTGGTGAATGTTGGAGAAGATGACGTATTATTGGAGGACAAAACGAGACTTTAACCCTTTAATGCACGAATTATGATAGCCTTAATAAAGATTTTTTTTTTTTTTTTCCTGAGTGTTTTTATTCTTCTAGGCATTAAAATAACAATGTGATTGATATTTTTTGTAACCTATTTTTCATGGTGATGCAAAAATGTCCATTCAGCTGGACACCATGCATTTAGTTTTTGAAGGAAAGAAACATCTTTACTGATATATTGTGTGAAAATTATGACATAAAAACATTTTTAATGCAGCTCATCTGATGTTTTCTCACATTTTAACATACTCTAATATTGGTCATTACTCACTTCATGGAGATAATATGCAAAAAAGAAAGCTTTTTGTTTAACTCATAAAAAAACCCAGTGCTACTTTTGTCATCATTTTGTTTAAAAACAAACAAACAAACTGTTAATTACAGTCTAATAACAACAACAAACAACTGATTTACACTCAAACATGTTATAGTGCAGATCAAGTTTATGAAGAACAGCAAAGTTACAGTAGTTATATGAACTGCAGTGTATGGGATGATGCATTAGTGTCCACTGTGTTGGCTGATCTGGAACTAAAACAACAAAATCCATGAATAGAAACAGCTGTAAAATAGCTGTCCACTGTAGTGACCACTGTGCATGAAAGGGTTAATCCTTTTCTGAAAGTTTTCAAAATTTGTTAATGTCATGTTGAAAATCAAGGTCAATGAAGTTACCATATTTGGTTCATTTCCCATAAGTAGCAAAACACTTGGTACATGACAATCATACAATGTTGCTTAATGTTAACAAACAGGGCTCATATACATACATGAGAAGTATCAAAAATGCTACAAAGCATGGAAGTTCTTAAGAAGAAAAAATAAAATAAAATAGGTAAATAAATAACTAAATACTAGAGGGAAGTAGTTCAGCTGTCATTCTGCTGACTGTCAGTCGTAGTTTATTTTTTCATAAATATATTTATTGTCGTTTTCATTGTTTTATAAGAACAGGCAAAAAACACAAACACATCAAATCAATCCCTACCCCCACCCTCACAACAGCACCCACTCCCAGTGCAAAAAAACATACTTGGCTGACACAACTTAACCCTTTGATGCATGAATTATGAAATCCTTAGTCAAGATTTTTTTCCTGAGTGTTTTTATTCCTCTTTAGGCATGAAAAAAAAACCCAATATCATTGAAATTTTTTATGAACCTGTTTTTTATGGGGTTTCAAAAATGTCTACTCAGCTGGACAGCATGCGTTTAATTTTTCAAGAAAAGAAACATGTATTTAAAATATAATATCAGAAAGCGATATACTGTGTGAAATGAACCATGAATTTTTTTAATTTTTTTTTAATGTAGCTAATCTGATGTTTTCTCACATTTTATCACACTCTAATACAAGTTATTACTCACTTTATGGTGATAATATATATATATATATATATATATATATATTTAACTTTTGTTTAAAGAAAACTGTTAATTACAGTCTAATAACAAATATCAATTGATTTACTCTCAAATATGTTACTGCAGATCAGGTTTATCAAGTGTTTATCAGTAACTGTGTGAATTGCAGTGTATGAGCTGGCGCATAAGCGTCCACTGTGTTGTCTGATATGCAACTAAATCAACAAAACCCATGAATATACAAGAGAACAGTAGAATAGCTGTCCACTGTAGTGACCACTAGGCATGAAAGGGTTAATTGACTATACAGACAAGTCCTTTGAAAATGACACAAAAGCTGTCCAGATCTGATAAGAGTCTTGGATCTTTCCTTTATCCAGGTACGTCAGCTTTCCCATGGTGAGGTTAGAGGACATTACTTTAATCCATTGGTTCTCTTTGGGTCCTTGAATATCTTTCCATTTCAAAGAAATAACTCGTTTGGCTTGTAATAAACAAAACTTTAAAAGTTTCCTTTTTCTTCCAATTACTTGAATCTGCTCAGGGAAGATGTGCAGAATACACCATTTTGGATCCACAGGGAAAACACATTCTGTAAATCTATAAATTAAATTAAGAGTCTCTTCCCAAAAATTCTGAAGTTTCTCACAGGTCCACATACAATGAAACAAAGTGCCTGTTTACTTATTACACTTAATACAAATGTCAGGAATGTTAGGATTAAAATGGTGCAGTTTTCCAGGGGTGACATATGTGCTGTCAGTCATAATTAGGTAAGACCTGAATGGCTCCAAACGTGTGCTGTGGTTCCATCCTTATTGTTAAACTTATGAAGCATCCATTCATATGAAGCAGTCTGTATCATGTTTAACCATTCTTTAAACTGTGGGGCTTTAGGGGTTTTCCAGTGTTTAAGAATAATCCTAACTGCCTCTGAGACCCCAGCCATGATAACAGATTTTTTTTTTTTTGTCAAATCACACCCTGGTTATAAATATATTGAACTATGTTAATTAAGCAACAAAAAAAATCTTGAAGTAAGCTAAAAAAAAAAAATCTTGAATTGAGAAAAAAAAATCTTGAATTAACCTAGAAAAAAAAATCTTGAAATAAGCAAAAACAAATCTTGAATTAAGCAAATAAAAAAAAAATTCTTGAGTTAAGAAAAAAAAAAAAAAAAAAATCTGCCCAATGGAACTAGAGAAAATTATCTTGGAAAGATTTCTTGAAATCAGATTTTCCAGATCTATTGTCTATAAATCAGTTCCTATATCTCACTGAAAAGTTCCTC
Source organism: Sphaeramia orbicularis (assembly GCF_902148855.1). NCBI lineage: Eukaryota > Metazoa > Chordata > Actinopteri > Kurtiformes > Apogonidae > Sphaeramia > Sphaeramia orbicularis. The sequence goes on along the minus strand of NC_043961.1, from coordinate 5,835,524 downwards.
TTTAGGTGACTCTGTCTGATTTTAAGTGCGATGAGATATTTGGACTAGAAATGAGAGACCCCAACCATGATAACAGAAAATTTTCTGTTTCATACATTAGGAATCTGTCCCCCCCTTCTGTTTTTTTTTTTTTTTTTTGTCAAATCGCACCCTGGTTATAACTATATTCAACTGTATTAATTAAGCAACCAAAAAAAATCTTGAATTAAGCTACAAAAAAAAAAAAAATCTTGACTTGAGGGAAAAAAAAATCTTGAATTAACCTAGAAAAGAATCTTGAAATAAGCAAAAACAAATCTTGAATTAAGCAAAAAAAACAAAAAAAACCCCAAAACTTGAATTAAGCAAAAAAAAAAATCTGCCCAATGAACTAGTGAAAATTATCTTGGTAAGATTTCTTGAAATCAGATTTTCCAGATCTGTTGTCTATAAATCAGTTCTTATATCTCACTCCCCAACCATGATAACAGAAAATTTTCTGTTTGATACGTTAGCTATCTGTCCCCCCCTTCTGTTTTTTTTTTTTTTTTTGTCAAATCGCACCCTGGTTATAACTATATTAACCCTTTCATGCATACTGGTCACTACAGTGGGCACTTATTCTCCAGCTTTTCTCTTGTATATTCATGGGTTTTGATGTTTTAGTTTCATTTCAGCCAACACACTGGACACTTATGCATCATCCCAAACACTGCAATTCAAATCATTATTGTAACTTGGCTGTTGTTGATAAACTTGATCTGCACTAACATGTTTTAGTGTAAATCAATTGCTAATTGTTATTAGACTGTAATAAACAGTTTTCTTAAACAAGAAGGGTTTATTTTTTTCATATTATCTCCATGAATTGAGTAACAACTAGTACACTCAAAAAAAATATTTTTGGCTCTAATAAACATGAAGTAATATTTTAAAGTAAAATGTAACTGAAATATATGAAATTTAAAGTTCATTTATCCGAAAAAGTCAAACATAATGTGAATATGCTTAGTATAAAGTGAATCTAAACAAATAAAGTAAACTTTATTTACTAGATCATATAAAAAGGCTGAGTGTCACAGTCAAACACAGTTTATGTAAAAGTTTGCAGTAACTAAAGCAAACCTGACTGAAGGTATTTAATTTATTCATATTGACTCAATATGATAGAAAAAACATTGTATTAAATGCAACTCTTTACATTAAACTTATGTAATAAAATTACATGAACAATTTGCATGTAATTGAAATACCTAAAGTCAACATTTTTGGCTTAATAATTTTTTTGAGTGTATTAGAGTACGTTAAAATGTGAGAAAGTGGCATTACTGGCATTAAAAATGTTCTTATTTCGTAGTTTTGACACAGTATATCACTCTCTGATGACAGGTTTCAAAAATAAACGCATAGTGTCCTGCTGAGTGGACATTTTTGTAACTTCATGAATAATAGGATCATAAAAAATTCAATTGCGTTGTTTATTTTCATGCCCAAAGAGGAAAAATATCACTCAAGAAAAAAAATATTGACTAAGATTCTCATAATTCATGCATGAAAGGGTTAAACTATACAAATGGTTGTTAATCTTCTCCATCGATGACTTAACTGGGGGGGGGGGGCTCTCATGCTGATCAAAGCTGTAGAAATCAGACGGCACCAGCACTATTTATGGGAAGAACAAATTGGATCTTTACTTGTTCCAGGGCGCTTGAATTGGTCCTCCCACCTCAGAACCCTGTTGACATCCCTGCTGTGTTAGTTACAGTTTTAACCTTGACAGTCATTACTCGGGGGAGGGATCCAGCGAACGTGATGAAAGTTCGAGCAAAAACATCGACTCCATATTTCACAGTGAAAAACAGTGGAACGATAAATCTCAGTGGCTTCAGAAAGTTGGCTGAAAACAGTCCGGTCTGTTTGGAATTAGTGAAATCTCAGCTCCCAGTGAAGTAACTGTTGAATCAGTGGTCGAGTGTTTGCAGATTCACTGTGGTCATCTACACCGCTGCACTACACTGCAAAAATCTGAATCATACCAAGTCAGGATCAGAATCAGTTTTATTGTCCCATATGGGAAATTTGTTTTGGAAAACAGTGCTACACATTACTGCATTCACATTCAGACACATACAATCACAAAACAATTCAGTTCCATGATCTTAAAAAAGCATAAAGTGTGTTTTTCTCATTTCTAGTCCAAATATCTTAATCACACCTGAAATACGACTTAATCACCTAAAGAGTAACTTTTCAGTGAGATATAAGAACTGGATTTTAGATGATAGATCTGGAAAAATTTTTTTCAAGAAATCTGACAAGATAATTTTCACTAGTTCCATTGGGAGATTTTTGGGCTAAATTAAGCAAAAATAAATAAATAAATAAATAAAATAATAATAATAATAATAATAATAATCTTGAATTAAGCAAAAAAGAAAAATCTTGAATTAAGCAAAAAAAAGTTGAATTAAGCCAAAAAAACTTGAATTAAGCAAAAAAAGTCTTGAATTAAGCAAAAAACACCCATCTTGAATTAAGCAAAAAAAAAAAATCTTGAATTAAGCAAAAAAATAATGTTGAATCAAGAAAAAAAATTCTTGAATTAAGCAAAAAAAACAATCTTGACTTGCGCAAAGAAAAAATAAATCTTGAATTAAGTGAAAAAACATCTTGAATTAAGCAAAAAAAAATGTTGAATTAAGCAAAAATAAAAATTCTGAATTTCGCAAAAAATCTTGAGATAAGAAAAAAAATCTTTCAGAAAAAAATCTTGTATTAGGCAAAAAAACAAAAAAAAACAAAACTTGAATTAAGCCAAAAAAAAAATAAATCTTGAATTAAGCAAAAAAACCCAACTTGAATTAAACAAAAAAAAACTTGAATTAAGCAAAAAAAAAAGTTGAATAAAGAAAAAAAAAAACAAAAAAAACTTGAGTTAACAAAAAAAAAAAATCTTGAATTAAGCAAAATACAAAATTCTTGAATTAAGCAAAAAAAAATATCTACCAATGGAACAAGTGAAAATGATCTTGGTAAGATTTCTCGAAATCAGATTTTCCAGATCTATTGTCTAAAAATCGTTTCTTATATCTCACTGAAAAGTTCCTCTTTAGGTGATTCTGTCTTATTTTAAGTGTGATGAGATATTTGGACTAGAAATGAGAAAAATACACTTGGTCAGATTTAGATTTTTGCAGAGTAAAACCATGGTTTTTACACTGTTAAAAAGAAGATCTACAACATAAGGAAGAAAAAACCTAATTCTCCCTCCATAGCTGAAAACATGTTTTTCTTTTCCTACGATCAGCCCCAACTGAATTCTATGTGCTCCAGATTCAAGGTCCTAGACGCTCCTCTGGGAAAAAGTGCAATCAAAATGCCAGTCACACTGCCAGGCCCTGACAGATAGGATGGTCATGGAATATGCTTCGCACAATCTGCACCTCTCATGGTTGTCCAAGTTGTTAGAGCAGCGCACATAGAAAGAAGAGCCTTTTCACATCTTCATTTCCACCCCATCTCTGTAAACTGCATGAACGGGTCTCGTCAGCCAGACTCCTATGCTGAAGCTCTGGGCGGTTGTTCGGTGAATGCCAGACAAAAGTTTCCATCTGTTCACCTATAATCATTCTGCTTCCTTTGGGATATACAATAGCAAACAGCCAGCGTGTGCGCTTTGGAAAAATAGGACTTTTGATCTGAAATCTGGACTGAATCCAAAGAGCCGAGTATGTACACAAAGCTTAAAATCAAGTCTTCGTGTCTGGATTAGTGACAGAAACGATGTAGCTTTTGAAAGGAACGGCTATACAAACAGTTAAAGCCAGGGGGTGTCAAACTCATTTTAGTTCAGGGGCCAGATTCAGCTCAATTTGATCTGAAATGAGCCAAACCAGTAAAATACTAACGTAACACTGGTCAACAACAAATTTATTGTTTAACCCAGGCATGTCCAAAGTCCGGCCCAGGGGCCAATCACGGCCCGCGGTCAGATTTTATACGGCCCACAGCTTCGGTTTTATAATGTATTATTTATGGCCCGCTTGGACTGTTGATCCGAGTACATGAATCATAAAAGGTTCCAAATGCAGTTCCTCCTTTCACCTCATGGTGGCAGCACCACTCTAACTCTATCTGGCTCTGTGACTTTGCCATGAACCATTTTCGCTAATTTCTAACCACGGCGCCTGTAAATAAAAAAAAAAAACGGAAGTTGACAGTGAGGGCCGCCGCTTCCAGGAGAGATGGGAATTACACTTTTTTTTTCACTGAAAATCGAGGTGATTGTGTTTGTCTAATTTGTCAAGAGACCGTTGTCTTGTGTAAGGAATTCAATGTAAAGACACACTAGCAGACAAAACATGCTAACGCATACGACAAGCTAGCAGGGAGTGAGCGTTCTGAAAAAGTGAAGCAAATTCAAGCTGCTTTAAACTTACAACAGTGACTCTTCATGTGAACCTGAGTTCAGTGAATTCACCACCAGGGCAGGCTACCAAGTTGCCAGGTTAGTTGCCTGTAACTGCTGGTGTTGTGTACTTGTAGATGTGACACAAAATATTACTTTCTGAATGATTTTGTGAAAGACAAGAGTAAGAGTCATATGTTTTCATCTTAAACGTTAACAGACTTTGCATTACTGAGTAATATATGAGTAATGATTACTCATATAAGTCATGTTTAAAATGAATATGGGGCTAAGATTTTTATCAACTTCTTGGACGTTTAAGATACTCCACACGGTTTGTTCTATGTTATCTGACTCCAGATGTGAAAGGAAGGCAGACATTTTTTTTTTTTTTTTTTTAATTTGTTCACACCTGAGTGGCTTAGATTTGGTTACATTGCCATTTTAAAAAAATGATATTGTGACAATGAAAATAAAGTTGTTTTTAAAATTATCGCTTTTATATGTAATTTTTACTGTTTAAAAAACATCCGAAGGGACCACTGGCCCCTGGCAATCTCCACATTATCAGATCTGGCCCTCTTTAAAAAAAGTTTGGACACCCCTGGTTTAACCCTTTCATACATGAATTATGAGAACCTAAGTCAATATTTTTTCTTGAGTGTTTTTATTCCTCTTTAGGCTTTAGATTTTTTTTTTTTTTTTTTTTAATGAACCTATTTTTCGTGGAGTTACAAAAATGTCCACTCAGCTGGACACCATGCATTTAATTTTTGAAGCAAAGAAACATTTATTTAAACAGTTATCATCAGAAAGTGATATACTGTGTGAAAACTATGAAATTGTTAAATGCTAAATTGCTAAATCGCTACTGTTTTTTTCACATTTTATCACACTCTAATATTAGTTACAAGGTGGGGAAGCAAAATTTACATTGAACATTTAGTTGTTTTTTCTCAGCAGGCACTACGTCAATTGTTTTGAAACCAAACATATATTGATGTCATAATCATACCTAACACTATTATCCATACCTTTTCAGAAACTTTTGCCCATATGAGTAATCAGGAAAGCAAACGTCAAAGAGTGTGTGATTTGCTGAATGCACTCGTCACACCAAAGGAGATTTCAAAAATAGTTGGAGTGTCCATAAAGACTGTTTATAATGGAAAGAAGAGAATGACTATGAGCAAAACTATTACCAGAAAGTCTGGAAGATACTATTAAAGAAGAATGGGAGAAGTTGTCACCCCAATATTTGAGGAACACTTGCGCAAGTTTCAGGAAGCGTGTGAAGGCAGTTATTGAGAAAGAAGGAGGACACATAGAATAAAAACATTTTCTATTATGTACATTTTCTTGTGGCAAATAAATTCTCATGACTTTCAATAAACTAATTGGTCATACACTGTCTTTCAATCCCTGCCTCAAAATATTGTCAATTTTGCTTCCCCACACTGTATTACTCATTTCATGGAGATAATATCCTCCTGAGACCATGGAAATTGACAGTTTTAGCTTTTTTACATAAAAAAAAAGTCTTGATTGGAAACTGCATAATGCAACCGTTTTTTCAGATACATTTTTAAAATTAATTTTATTTATTTATTGATTTTTTTAATGGAATATATTTTGCAATGGACAGCATTTTTAAAGTAAAACTGTCAAACTTTTGTCCCCTACAGAGGACTAAATCATTGCTGGGTCTCAAGAGGATATGCACAAAAAAAATTGTTTCAGAAAACTGTTAATTACAGTCTAATAACAATTAGCAATTGATTTACACTAAAACATGTTACTGCAGATCAGGTTTATCAAGAACAGCGAAGTTACAGTAATGGTATGAATGTCAGTGTATGGGATGGTGCGTAAGTGTCCACTGTGTTGGCTGATGTGGAACTAAAACAACAAAACCCATGAATTTACAAGAGAACAGATGTAGAAGAACTGTCCACTGGAGTGACCACTATGCATGAAAGGGTTAAGTTTTTTGAGCTGATTTAGGATAATTTTGGTGTGCTGAATCCAAAAATCACATTAATTATTGTTATTATTATGTGATTAAAGCTGCAGTACTCGATGGTTGTCGACCATCATTAAGCAAATATTCCATATTACACTGGTCAACAACAAATTTATTTAAGTTTTTTGAGCTGATTTAGGATAATTTTGGTGTGCTGAATCCAAAAATCACATTCATTTTGCTCAATCAGGTCAACTTTCTGAACTATGCTACATATTGGCTTTTTAACATTTTTGCTTACATTTATGGGCATTTTCACATCATATGATACAAAATTCTTTCATATTTCTTGCAATAAACGAGTTCTGAAGATTTTACTTTTGCCAATTTATGATTAATGTTTTTTTTTAATATTACAGGTGAATGAAATGGCTATTTCAGCAGTCATTTTTGTGAAACACTGCCTTGAATAATTAGATTGATTCCCAAAATGTACTGTAACTGTGAGAGAAAAAAAAAAGATATTTGAAAAAATAGTAGCACATAATTTTCGTGTCCTTTTGACCATGTTCCATGTGGATTTTTGTATTAAATACAATCTAAAATAATATAAAATGTGTTTTATCTGAAAAATAGTTTCTCTTTTAATCTCAGTAAATATTTTTACAGGCTGCTAATAGTATTTTAAACAAATATCTATCATTTTTAATTACATTATTACCAATGATACATTTAAAACACATAACCAAACATGTTTTAGGGATTTCATAACCCAATATCTGAACAATTGTTGAATATAGATTATCCCAAAATGATACAAATTTAGAACATAATCAGAAGACGTACAGATTTACATTTAGTTATTAGATATTTCAGTGCAAACATGTTCAACATTCTACCTTTAAACCTCCTCTGTTGAATAGAAGGGTCTGTTTTAATGTGATACTAAATTGTGAATCAACTAGATAGTGCACTCTTCTGTAATTCTAACACTGGTCAAAAACAAATTTATTGTCTAAGTTTTTTGAGCTGATTTAGGATCATTTTGGTGTGCTGAATCCAAAAATCACATTAATTTTGCTCAATCAGGTCAACTTTCTGAACTATGCTACATATTGGCTTTTTAACATTTTTGCTTACATTTATGGGCATTTTCACGTCATAGATACAAAATTCTTTCATATTTCTTGCAATAAACGAGTTCTGAAGATTTTACTTTTGCCAATTTATGATTAATGTTTTTTTTTTTAATATTACAGGTGAATGAAATGGCTTCGGCTAGAAGATCTTGCAAAAATAAGCCTGACGTATTCTGCTACATCTGCGGTGAATACACCATTGTACCTAACAGGAATCAAATCACAAGTTTCATAAAGTGTGCTTACCAATCTTATTTTAGTATTAATTATTATATTTTGTGAGAAGATCAAACTTTTCAAAATCAAATTAGCAAAAAAACCTGACCTGATTGAGAAAAACAGATGTCATTTTTGGATTTAGCGGTGCAAAATGGTCCTAATTCAGTTGAAAAAACCGAGACAACTTGTAAAAAACATTTTTTTGTAACCCAGTGTAATTATATATAAATAATGTCAACTCCAAACTTTTCTTTATGTTTTACAGCAAAAAAAAGTTAATTTACATTATGAACAGGTTTACATCTACTAAGTATCCTTTCAAAAGATGTGAATAACATGAACAAACTGAAAAAATAAGTGTAATTTTAGCAATATTCTGCCTCAGTTTATCATTTACACATTTACATGATAACGTACAGATCACAGTGGATCTACAAACACACAAAACATTTAGTGACAGGCAGAATGTTGGTAAAATTGTACTTAAGGTTATTCGCATTTTTTGCAAAATTATACTTTGTTTTAGTGTAAATACATGAAAATATTTACATTTACAAAGAGAAAAATTTGGAGTTGTCATAATTTATATGTTATTATGATAGTATTTGACTGGTCCTGCTCACTTTAGATTGAATTGGTCTGAATGTGGAACCTGAACTAAAAGGATTGTTAATATCTTAGTGTAATTTTGCGTTTCACAAATTCATCCCAAGAGCCGGACTGGACCCTTTGGCGGGCCGAATTTGGCCCCTGGGCCGCATGTTTAACACCTGTGGTTTAAGCTAAGCTGTGGATAATATATGACGGCTGAAGGGATGGAATTGAATTGCACATGTGATGTCAGGTGAAGCCACTGGGGCTGGGGTCCGTATATCACATCACTTAGAGCTGTCATGTTGAGACATTTGTAGCATGCGTAAAAAGGTTGAACCCACATGGAGAACGCAATTCACAGCAGTGTTCCGAGTCATTTCTCGTGTCATCGTCCACTTGTTCATTCAAGGCACATTGGGTCGAATCACATTAGTATGATGAAGAGATGGAGACAGATATGGGCTAACACTGGAAAAACTCCAAATCTGACCAAGTGTATTTTTCGTATTTCTAGTCCAAATATCTGATCATACTTAAAATAAGACCGAATCACCTAAAGAGGAACTTTTCAGTGAAATAAGAACTGATTTATAGACAACAGATCTGGAAAATCTGATTTCAAGAAATCTTTTTTTTTGCTTGAATTAAACAAAAAATCTTGAATTAAGCAAAAAAAAAAAAAAAAAATCTTGACTCAAGCGCAAAAAAATCTTGAATCAAGCAAAAAATCTTGAATTAAGCAAAACAAGTCTTGAATTAAGCAAAAAAAGTCTTGAATTAAGCTCAAAAAAATCTTGAATTAGTGAAAGAATCTTGAATTAAGGGGAAAAAATCTTGAATTAAGCAAAAAATCTTGAATTAAGCAAAAACAAAAAACTTGAATTAAGCAGAAAAAAAAATCTTGACTAAAGCGCAAAAAAATCTTGAATCAAGTGAAAAATCTTGAATGAAGCAAAAAAAGTCTTGAATTAAGCGCAAAAAAAGTGTTGAATTAGCGAAAGAATCTTGAATTATGCAAACAAAAAAATCTTGAATTATGCAAACAAAAATTCTTGAATTAAGGGGAAAAATTCTTGAATTTCATGTACAGAATGTGTTTGAACAAATTCAAGATTTTTTTTTTTTTTTGCTTAATTTAAGCAAAAATATCTGCATATGGAACAACTGAAAATTATCTTGGTTAGATTTCTTGAAATCAGATTTTCTAGATCTATTGTCTAAAAAATAAGCTCTTATATCTCATTGAAAAGTTCCTCTTTAGGTGATTATGTCTTATTTTAAGAGTGATGAGATGGGTGCATGATTTACGTTTCTTTTTAAAGTTCTGTTTAAAGAAAGGAAAAAAAAACAACAACATATGTTTGTGTATACTTTGCTTTAGTACATATTGCAGATTTTATCCAAAGTGGAGTTCACATTAGGAATCAAAAGCTCACTTTCTAAACTTGGATTCTGGTATTGTTAAGCTGTCGTTAATTTGGAGGTCGACATTATTTGTGTTGTACAGTAGAAACCGTTCAGTGATCACATCTGTCTGGGTCAAACTATTCAGTGGAAGTGGTGATTAAATGTGATTATTTCAGCCCAAACAAACCTTCATTTTTGATGTACATTCAAAGAAAAGAACTTCAAAGTGAGGCAGCAGCAGCAGGCTCATCTATGGAGTGACCTCAGATGAAAACTGTACGCAGACCACTTGATGAAATGTCACTGATCTAAACGGCCTTTGCAGAGGAATGATTCTGAACTAGACTTTTTTTGATGTAGATGTGGTTGATCACTGTTCCCTCTCTGTTCATTTCAGGGATTTCCTTTGAAAAATTACATGAAAACGTTGATTAAACTCATAGTAAACTGCAAATTCTAAAACTGTGCTCTAAATCATGTAGTTATGTAAATTTCATCACTAATTGGAATGAAGTTAGTATTGAACGTCCAAATACAACATATATTCATACAAGCACTTTTTGAGAATGCAACGCTATGACATTTCCATGTGTGTACACTATGTTGCCAAAAGTATTCCCTCACCTGCCTTGACTCACATATGAATTTCAGTGCCGTCCCATTCCTAGTCTATGGGTTCAGTCTGACGTGGGTCCACCCTTTGCAGCTATAACAGCTTCAACTCTTCTGGGAAGGCTGTCCACAAGGTTTAGGAGTGTGTTCATGGGAATTTTGGACCATTCTTCCAGAAGCGCATTTGTGAGGTCACACACTGATGTTGGACAGAAGGCCTGGCTCTCAGTCTGCGCTCTAATTCATCCCAAAGGTGTTCTATGGGGTTGAGGTCAGGACTGTGTGCAGGCCAGTCCAGTTCATCCACACCAGACTCTGTCCTCCATGTCCAAATGGACCTTGCTTTGTGCACTGGTGCACAGTCATGTTGGAAGAGGAAGGGGCCAGCTCCAAACTGTTCCCACAAAGTTGGGAGCATGGAATTGTCCAAAATGTCTTGGTCTGCTGAAGCATTCCCAGTTCCTTTCACTGGAACTAAGGGGCCAAGCCCAGCTCCTGAAAAACAACCCCACACCATAATCCCCCCTCCACCAAACTTTACACTTGGCACAATGCGGTCCGACAAGTATCGTTCTCCTGGCGACCACCAAACCCAGACCTGTCCATCAGATTGCCAGATGGAGAAGCGCGATTGGTCACTCCAGAGAAGGCTCCTCCACTGCTCTAGAGTCCAGTGGCGGTGTGCTTTACACCACTGCATCCGGCGCTTTGCATTGCACTTGGTGATGTATGGCTTGGATGCAGCTGCTCGGCCATGGAAACCCATTCCATGACGCTCTCTGCGCACTGTTCTGGAGCTAATCTGAAGGACACATGAAGTTTGGAGGTCTGTACCATTGACTCTGCACAAAGTTGGCCACCTCTTCGCACTCTGCACCTCAGCATCCGCTGACCCCGCTCCGTCAGTTTATGTGGCCAACCACTTGGTGGCTGAGTTGCTGTCGTTCCCAAACACTTCCACTTTCTTATAATCCAGCTGACAGCTGACTGTGGAATATTTAGGACCCAGGAAATTTCACCACTGGATTTGTTGCACAGGTGGCATCCTATCACAGTTCCACACTGGAATTCACTGAGCTCCTGAGAGCGACCCATTCTGTCACAAATGTTTGTAAAAGCAGTCTGCATGCCTAGGAGCTGGATTTAATACACCTGTGGACATGGAAGTGATTGGAACACCTGATTCTGATTATTTGGATGGGGGAGACAATACTTTTGGCAGTATAGTATATATTGACTTGCATTTCTGGTAGATTTGTACATTTGCAAATCTTGGTATTTTTTTGTTCTTTTTTCTGGCTTTATCACCATCATATCTCATCGTGGCAATGCTGAGTCTATTCCTGGGCAGTGCTAATTGTTTCTCGAAGGTCTTGGTTGGAGCAGTGAGGGCCCAATGGGCACCAATGCAAGATGTGTTCCACTGATTGGACCCTTGGACCACAGGAGCATTCAGGGCTGGTGGTGTATCCCCACTTGTGGCAGTTGTCATTAGTTCGGCCAACCTTTACTCTTACCCTATTCAGTGCAACCCAATCCCTCCTGGAGAGGGATGTTCCATTGGGCAAGCATTCTTGGATGCTTGGTAACGCCTTATTTTGTGGCCACTGGTCATTTTCGTGCCACTTCTCAAGCCTGTACGGTGCTGCTTGTGGTAGCCATAGCCCCTCCACTGTCGAAAAACTTATCCGAGACTTGAGTCGTCGTCTTACTTCCTGATGGCCATGGAGTGGGTGTCTCGGGTCATTAGTTTGTTTGAATTTTTCAGTAATTTTTTTTTTCTGGCTGTATTAATGTAGTCTGTTTAAGTTATGTATTACTTTTATCTCGTCACATTTACTTTCTTTTTTTTTTTTTTTTTGCATTTTTGCTGGTGTTTTTTCAAAAGTGTTATGCATTTTCTGGTCAAGGAAGAGACTAGCAAAAATAGCAAGTTGATAGGACCAGTATTTTTATTAACATTTTTTTACACTCAAGTTTTCATTGAAATTTTACAAACACATAATCAGCACAAAAAAAACAAAAAACAAAAACAAATCTTGCTTGGGTACACTACAGGATTCAGATTTATCCAGTCCTTCCACCATTCCGAGTTCTGTAATCACTCCATTTATTCTATTTTTTATCTATTTGTGCTTCTTGTAGTCGCAGTTTGTGAGTTATTTTTGATAGGACCAATATTTTGGGAGATATTAGTAATTTTGGAATATAATAGCCTTGCAATCACGTTGCTATGCCCAAAATTATGTGAACGCTTTGGCAGTGACTGCTGGACAAATGTGGTACAGCATGCGTGAATACACAACAAATATCTGTGCTGGGGGGGTGGGATGTTGCCCCTCAGAGTCGGGATGTGGATTTCAAAAACAACCCCCCTTTTCGCATCCCACCCTCGGTATTGACAATGAAGAATTCCAAGATCTAGAACATGGACGGGTCAATGCGCTACAATAATAATAACCATGTATAGCTAAGTCGATCTCTGCTCTTCCAGGTACTTGTACTAATCCAAAGCAGTGATGGAATATTTTATATATTTTCTGCGTTATAGTCATGTGTAACAGATTCAGTACCAACCCACTCTCGTGTCAAAATGTGAAATATATTTGTCCACAGTGCAAAACGTATCGTAACGTAGTCTCACAATTAGGGCCTGAAACTTGTAAAATGTTCACCTTTTTTTATCCTATTGTTTTCCATTAGCCTGCGTCTGAGTCATGTGACTTTCAAGATTCAGGCCGTGAGAACAACAATCATTGCAGACATTTTTCTCATATTTAGTGAAAAAAAATTAAATGTTGAGTTAGTTTCAGTATAAAAATGCATTTTAGTTACATTTCTAGCGAGAAATATATAATATAATATAATTCAATATAATATATTTATTTTCATAATGTTCACTCAGTGAATGTACATAAGGCAAGGCAAATTTATTTGTATAGCACATTTCAGCAACAAGGCAATTCAAGGTACTACAAAAAGACCTGAAACTGAAGGATCTGGTTTCGTTGGACACTTTTAAGATGATGTTGTATGACTTGGAGAGGGAGATATCTGGCTGCAGATGTTTTACCTGATGCACTTTTGTCTACATTTCATGAGCACTTTTTGCAGAGTTGACTTTGGAAGGTTTGACTTGTCTATGTGCTTTTTATGTATTCATTTTATATATGGAAGTCTGTCTGTAACTAATGTACTGCTGCCCGTCTTGGCCAGGACACTCTTGAAAAAGAGATTCTTAATCTCAATGAGGTTTTCCTGGTTAAATAAAGGTAAAATAAAATAAAAAAAAATGTTAAAAAAAGGTGCCTCACACAGGACACTGAAATACAATGACAGGGGAAAAAGAAACACAATTAAAACATAAAAGAAAAACATGTAAAAGGTGATTAAAAACAGCAAGTAAGAAAACAACACATAAAACCCAAAAATATAAAAACACACACATATTAAAGTAAGAGTTGCAGTGCAGAGTTTCAAAAGAGGAAGATAAAATTTAAAAAGGCAAAAGCCTTTTAGTCAAAGGCAGCAGTGAAAAGGTGAGTCTTTAACCTGGACTTAAAAGAACTCAGACTCTCAGCAGACCTGATATTTTCTGGTAGTTTGTTCCAGATATACTGAGCATAGAAACTGAACACTGATTCTCGATGTTTAGTTCTGACTTCTGGAACACAGAGCAGACCTGCACCAGACCACCTGAGTGGTCTGGATGGTTCATACTGGACTAGAAGATCTCAGATGGATTTTGGGCCTAAACCATTCAGTGCTTTATATGCTAGCAAGAGAATTTCATGCTGCGTTTCCACTACATGGAACCAGCTCAACTCGGCTTGGCTTGACTTGGTATTCCTGGAGAGCATTTCCATTACAAGATACTACCGACTTTACAGTACCTGGTCATCATAGTGATGCAGCGCGTTACTTCCGTGTCGTCTGTTCAGAGAGTTGCTGATAAACTCACTCGTTGCGTGTTGTCTCGTCTGAATTTTTACATCGGCCACCAAAGACTGAATCTCCTGGACCGACCATGGTGTAGTTTTGGGCTGTTATCATGTGGATTAATGTACTGCTATATTTACTGTCAACTTCCGCATCTGTTTTTTGTAAAACGGCGGGTCACAGAGACAACTGTCTGACCAATCAGTGGTCTGCAGTGTGTACACGTCACGTTTTAGTATCTGCTCCCCAGTCCTGGAACCTCGGCGGAGGTGGTACCAAAAAAGTAGTACCAGGTACCAGATTCCAGGTCCTTTTTTGTAATGGAAACGCAAAAAAGGCCGAGCCGAGTCGAGTCAAGTCGAGCTGATACCACGTAGTGGAAATTGGGCATAAAAGTCTGTTTTCTGAGAGACAGGGAGCCAGTGTAGAGACCTGAGAACTGGACTGATGTGATCCAGTGTAGAGACCTGAGAACTGGACTGATGTGATCCAGTGTAGAGACCTGAGAACTGGACTGATGTGATCCAGTGTAGAGACCTCAGAACTGGACTGATGACCACTTTCTTAGTCTTAGTGAGGACTGGAGCAGGAGCATTCTGGATCAGCTGTAGTCATCTGATAGACTTTTTAGGCAGACCAGAGAAGATACTGTTACAGTAGTCAACTCCACTAAAGATAAATGCATGGACAAGTCGCTTGCTTGTTATTGCGAAGATTTTTCACATTTTCACAAAGGAGTCCCTTGCGATTTCACTCCGTCTGACCGATCAGACCCTCCCTCGCCTACTGCATGCGTTGTGTCTGAGGTTGATTTTGTGATCAACATATTATTCCGTGGCAGAGAAACTAATGTTGACAAAGTGATGAGTGCTGTGGTTTATTTTTTAAATCGACCAGATCCTCCACATTTAACTTCCTGTGTGGTGCGATCTCATCGATGGGTTTGGAAAAGAAAATGGAAAAGAACAGGATATAAAAAAGTGATCATTTTACAATTTTCAGGCCCTAATTGAGAGACTGATATGTTCTACACTGTGGACGTAGCTATTTCACATTTTGACATAAGACGGGGTTATCAATACCAGAACCTACTAACAACACAACAGAACCCAGTTACAAACCACTGGATGGAAACACATGTAACTTGCATTTTCTCCTTTTTTTTTCCTGTCTTCCAGGGATGCATTGGTAAATTAGCCAGTGTTGATCTGTTTATCTGCTTCTTGTCTGATGATGTGACAGGGCAGTTACGCCCCATTGAGTTGTGTTTCGACAGTGTTAAGTCCAGTTCAATATGTTACCGAGTACTTGTTAATTAAAGTGTCTGTGTGAATCAACACTAGTGTGTGTTGTGTATTGAACTGTGTGGGTCTCTCATGACACTGGTCAACACTGATTTTGCTGCCAGGAGGAAAATATATTATTTTACCGTAAGTGCTGATTCTGAATCTGAGCACATGAAATATATTTCTTTGAAAAATAAAAAACAAAATACCACAACAACAACAACAATAGACTAATACAAATCAGAATTCTCGAACAGCCCAGTCCCCTGAAAAAGTGACTTTTTCAGCAAAGATATCATTAACTGAACATAAAAACAAGTGTTTACATCCACTGTCATTGATCTGTATTGATCCGAGATTGCTCATTATAACACACAGCACAAATTAATCCTTTAAGACCCAGTGGTACTGCTATGGCAGTTCACAAATTCTTTTTTCTCTATATTTAACCTCTCTTAAGTGTTTTATCACAGTTTATTGTAATATTATCCCCTGTATTTTGCTTTTTTCCAGTGAAAATCAAGTATTTTCCTATATTTAATTCACTGATCATGTAGATGTTCATTAAAATGAGTACATTCAAAGGGTGTTATATCAAAAACAAAGAAAAAAAGGTATTTTTTCAGTAAAATCTGTCATTAACTGAACATAAACCCAGTGTGTCCATCCACTGCCATTGATCCAACTGCATGGGTTTTACTGGTGAATCAGTGTTGTAGAAGATGAGTGTTTCCATGGTAACTACGGAGCCTCTGAATGTCCAAATATGGTCATAGCTGATGACCATGAAAAGATGAAGAACTGTATTTTACACTAATTATTTACATGGATTGATAGAACTAGTGGATCAACAGATATTAAACAGTTTAGATCAGTAGATGGTTTTGTTCGCCAATGGATGTTTGGGTCTTTATGGGTTAAGAAAGTTTAAATTTGGAGAAAAAATCATTAGGAAACTGACACAGAAGTAGCACTGGGTCTTTATTGGTTAATATCAGAACCTACTAATAACACTACAGAACCCAGGTATTACATCAAAAACAAAGAAAATAGGCATTTTTTCAGTAAGATCTGTCATTAACTGAACATAAACCTAGTGTGTCCGTCCACTGATCCACCGATGAAAACATAACCCCTGCTGTAACACTTGGCGGAGGTAAAAATAGTCACTTGCCCGATAAAGGGTTCAGAAGAAACCCCTTGGATAAAGTCAACCAGGCTCAGGAGCAGCCGGATCACCCCCGTCTGTCATGGTGTCTCAGGCTGGACTGGACTGACTTGACTAAGGCCGGCGTCGGTGACTTGAAGGGACACGGTCCCTGTTATTTACGACGACGGTGGAAGCTCCAGCTGATTATCAGCTCTAAGATGGACGACCCTTAGGTGGCCAGTGCCGGCGCCGTCTCCAATCCCTTGATTTAGCAGGTTATCTTCAAATGCCTTAGGGTTTTCTGCTCTCATTTGAAGTCTGGGTGTCAAAGCAGCATTATGGGAGATAGATGTGAGCGTTGTGTTATTGCCTTGGACCCAGAGGGGGACATCTGTGACCCCCTTGAGCCTCCACAGTCCTTGCATGTTGTTTTCCCTGGATGCAGCTGTTATGAAGGTCCTCTAGCTCCTGCACAGTCCCAACCCAGTGTCAGAGCGACCCCCAGTATGACCCCAATCACTAAAACAATACTGCGTTCTCTGCAGCCCAGTACATAGTAGACTGCACAGACTACTGCCTAGAAATATGGGCCCCTACAGACCAAGGTTCTAATAGTTTGGGTTGTTTCATTCTAGTTTAGTTTTATTTAGTTTTGACTTTTTTTCCTCTAATTCAGTTAGTTTTAATTCGTTTTTAGAGCAGGTTTGCTAGTTTTTATTAGTTTTCTTTTTTTTTTTTTTTTATAAATGCTTAAATTTAGTTTAGTTTTTTTTTTTCATATCTTTTATTCAAATAAATCCCAGACAGGACTCTGCTGCTTTACTCCCATCTTTAGTCTCCATGTTTCCAGGTAGAGTGGGGACCAGAAGACGGCTGGAAACTAGAGCCGCAACCGATTAATCGACTTAAAGCGATCCAAAAAAATCATTCAACCACAATTCTCCTGAATCAAAGCTTTGTTTCCTTCATTTCTGTTCTGTTAAACATTGGTTCCACTGTTGTGTTTCACATGGACACTTAATGTGACGCACAAAGATGCTTCAATTCAGGAAAACCGCAATAGAATATTTCCCTTCAATCATTTCGAGTCGATTAATAGAATCGTGAATTTTTGCATTCGCTTCGAGCACCTACTCGATTAATCGGTTGCAGGTCTACTCTAAACGACAAGTGACGGACCGTGAAGTGTCTTATGATGCCGCTAGTTAAAAATGCTAGAGTGAAATAAATTGCTTTCGTATCAATCCAACATTGACAAAGATGAAAACGAAGGGAATTTTATCCATAATTACCTCTGCCAAGAGGTATTGTGATCGCTTTGCTTTGTGGGCATGTTTGTTTGTTTGTTAGCAAGATAACTCAAAAAGTTATGGATGGATTCTTATGAAATTTTCAGGAAATGTTGATACTGGCACAAGGAAGAACCGATTAAATTTTGATGGCGGGTGGGGGGGCCCATGAGGGGGAGGTCTGTGCTCTCGAAGTGCTTCTCTTGTTTTTATATGTTTTAGTTAGTTTTATAAGCACACAATACAGTTTCAGTTAGTTATCTTTTTTTTTTTTTTTTTTAATTATAGTTTTTATTTATTTCAGTTAACGAAAATGTATTTACAAGTCTAGTTTTCGTCATTTCGTTAGTTTTCGTTAATGATAATAACCTTGCTCCAGACCTGTGTAGAACAGTATTCTGGAGCTCGAGCATTTATTGCATGAGCCAAAAGGGTGTGCCAGTGTTTACATAGTGGCTTAGAGAAAAAAAAAACAAAAAAACTCTGACCTACAGTTGGATGGATCCCATTTGTGTCGTAGTATCGTACTGTTGGAGCAGAATGTAAAACACACAAAAGGACCGTGTACGTCCTTTATTTCCATTGCCTCTGGCATTTTTCCACAGCTCTGAATGGAATAAAGCTTTGCTCATTGCCGACAGTCTGGATGGAAAACCAGAAACAGATTTTTTTTCTTTTCTTTTTTTTTTTTTTATATTGTTATTGTTATTCCTAACAATAGAGAGAGTGTCTCGTTTAGATGTCCGCATTAGAAGCAAGTGGCACAGATAGAGTGAATAATGGATGATATTGATTCTCATCTCTGGTTATATTTCTTGCATATAACTCCACTTGATGGCTTTCTTTTACATATCTTAAGTGGATCTGTGAAAGCTTTCGCCTCTCGACGCGCTATCTTACCGCTTTGTTCTCAGCTGATGTCAGAGCCATTTTGCTTGTGGGGGCTTTTTTGGCAGGAGTGCAAATCCTCTAAATAAAGCAGATGATGATGTAGAGTGGGTCCCCCATCTGTCACCGGGGTCCTTCTCCTTATCTCTTAATGTGTGGAGATAGCTGGGTCACAGACTCGGGCTGCCTAGTTTTGTTACGACCCCAGTCACGCTGCTCTCAGAGCCTCATGCCAGCGTTAAAGAGGCACTTCAGGCAGTTAATCATGCAAAAACTGCATCGGTTTCTGTGTTTGTAGGACACAGGAATGAGGATCTGTTGCCGAGTACCAAAGGAAAACACTCTTTGTACATGAAGGAAAGGAAAAATTTGTGAAACAAATTATTTTCCCAGCTAATGAAGACAATGTGTGCCAAAAATGAAATTCCTGTGCGCTAATTATTTTTTTCCAACATTGTTATGTAATGCTTTTGTAAGATGTTTTCAGAGACCATCACAGTCGGATACTTTACCGCTGTTCGCCACAGTTTCCTGCAAACCAAGTGTTCGAATCATGTCATTAGTCGCTTTTCTACTGGACATCTGCACAAAACTACCGATATTTACTAAATGTTGAAAAAACAGAAGTGCGTAATGTTGGTTTTTCCAGTAAATCACAAATGCAGTAATTTGTTTATTTATTATTTTTTGAGATGACACGAGAAGTCATTCCATAAACATGGCGATGAACATAAATATTGTACTGATTTACAAATATATTCATTATATACAGTGTGTGTATATATATATATATATATATATATATATATATATATATATACTTTCATTATTATTACCTCCGCCAAGTAATGGCAGAGGTTGTGTTTCCATCCGGGTTTGTCTGTCTGTGTGCAAGATAACTCAAAAAGTTATGGATGGATTTTGATGAAATTTTCAGGAAATGTTAATACTGGTACAAGGAACAAATGATTAAATTTTGGTGGTGATCGAGGGGATGGGGGAAATGATCTGCCTTGGCAGAGGTCTGCGCTCTCCGAGTGCTTTTCTAGTTTCTTTCTTTGTGTCTTTTTCAGTGGATAGCATAGGGTTGGTATGTGTCGGGATTCTCCAACCAACAGAGCAAACGCTGTTTTATCATCTGAGGAATTCTAGAGTCCAGCTTATCTAGGCCCTTATGAGGTCTAATAGGGGTAAGGTCCAGATTTAGGTCCTATCTTTAAGTGCCTGGGGCAGGGTGTAAAATTAACACCTGCCAAGCGTTGATGCCCCCCCGTCTCTACAAATGATTCAGTTCCCCCTGGTTTTACGATCTATTCACTCAGAACATTTAATGATGATCATCATCTAATAAACAATAAAATAATAGAATATCAATAATCTTTTTTTCTTTTTTTTTTTTTTTTATAAATCTGTAGATTCCCATACTTGGATCAGAGTATGGAACTGAAGTAACCAACTGCTTAGTGATTATTAAAAACATCACACCTGATTTTCTGCTGCTCATAAATGTTCAAACTGGTTAAATTTGTGTCATGTTGTGCATGTAGACCATAATTCATGCAGGGTTCTTATGGGTGCTTGAAATCCTTGAAAATACCTGAATTTCAGAATCAGAATCAGCTTTATTGGCCAAGTTTGTGAACACATACAATGAATTTGGCTTCTTTTTTTACATTGCTCACGACATACAATTTCGACATGAACCCAACCACATGTGGACCTAGACACAAAATAGACAAACATTTGACTAGAGGGTTTATATTGTAATATGTACAAAGTGCAAACTGGAGTTTTTATACAGTGAGTGGGTATGTGGATCCAGTCAATTAAAAATATGTTTATGTATATATTATTTACAGTGAGTTTTATGTTGTAATATGTGCAGAATGTGCAAATTGGAGTTTTTATACAGTGAGTGGATATGTACAGGGATATGGTCTGTAAAAATATATGTTTATGTATATATTATTGTGCTGCAAATTAGTCAGCGTTTTTTTACACTGTGCAAATTAGTCAGTTTTATACAGAGTGCCAAATATAAGTTTGTGAGTTGGTGTTTTTCGGTGTTGCGTTCCAGTCACATCTGCAGTCAGTTCATGTAACTGTAGCAGCCACAGGTTAGGTCACTGTATGACGTAATAGCTTTTCTTCTCACATCCCATAATACTCCCTTGTGGGTCTGTTGAGCCTTTCACAGAGTGTTGAAATGACCTTAACCCATAAAGACCCACTGTGACTTTGGAAGCACTTCCAGAATGAGTTTTTCTCTCTATTGAACCTTTCTTAAGTGATTTATGACCATTTATTATAATATTATCCTCTGTATTTTACTTTTCCCATTTTTAATTTAATGTACTGGTCATGTAGATATTCATAAAAGCTCAGATTAAAGTTAATTGTCATGATATCAGAAACAGAAAAATTAAGGAAATGTGAGTTTTTCAACCAAATTTATCATTAACTGAACTTAAACCAAGTGTCTCCCTCTACTGTCATTGATCCAACTCCATGGGTTTTACTGGTCTTTTTTTTTTTTTGTTATTTTTTCCATGTTTCTTATTCACTTTTGTTCCTTTTTTATATTTTTTTTTCTTCAAATCACATCAGTTTGTGGCTTATTTTGTTCTTTTTACTGTTGATTTATTATTCATTTTTGTTCATTTTATTCATTACTTTGGCTGTTTTTATTTATTTTGCTGCTAATTTTATTCTTTTCTTACTTTATTTTAGTAAACTCTTTCTGTCACCTGAAAAAGTGGCTTTTTCAGCAAAGATATCATTAACTGGACATAAAAACAAGTGTTTACAACCACTGTCATTGATCCGTATTGATCTAAGACTGCTCATAATAACAACACACTGCACATATTAACCCATAAAAACCCAGTTTTGTGGCAGTTAAATTAATTTTTCTCGATACTGAACCTTTTTTAAGTGTTTTATCACAGTTTATGATAATATTATCCTCTGTATTTTGCTTCTTTCCAGTAAAAATCTGGTATTTTCCTATATGTAATTCACTGATCATGTAGATGTTCATTAAAATGAGTAAATTCAAAGGGTATTGTATCAAAAACAGAAAAAAATGATTTTTCTGTAAAAACTGTCATTAATTGAACATAAACCCAGTGTGTCCATTCATTGTCATTGATCCAACTGCATGGGTTTTACTGGTCTCTTTTTTTTTTTCTTTATGTTATTTTCTTTATTTATTTTTATTATTATTTTTTAAATTTTCATTGTGCATCTCAGAAATACAATACAAAAGAAAAAGAAAGAAATTCACGTTTTATGTTATTTATTATTTTGTAAATTTTCTTTTTTGCTTTTGTTCATTTTGTTCGGTTTTTTTTTTTTTGTATTTTTTTTCACTTCAAATCACATCAGTTTATGGCTTATTTAGTTCTTGTTACTGCTGATTTATTATTCATTTTTGTTCATGTTTTGTTCATTACTTTGGCTGTTTTTATTTATTTTGTTGCTAATTTTATTCTTTTCTTACTTTATTTTAGTAAACTTTTCCAGTCACCTTTCAGTCACTTTTCAGTCCCGCTGAAAAAGTGGCTTTTTCAGCAAAGATATCCTTAACTGAACATAAAAACAAGTGTTTACAACCACTGTCATCGATCTGTATTGATCTGAGATTGCTCATTATAACAACACATTGCACATATTAAGTGTTTTATCACAGTTTATTGTAATATTATCCACTGTATTTTGCTTTTTTCCAGTGAAAATCAGGTATTTTCCTCTATTTAATTCACTGATCATGTAGATGTTCATTAAAATTGGTAAATTCAAAGGGTGTTATATGAATAACAGAGAAAAAAGGAATTTTTTCAGTAAAATCTCTCATTAACTGAACATAAACCCAGTGTGTCCATCCACTGTCATTGATCCAACTGCATGGGTTTTTACTGGTGAATCAATGTTAGATTAGATTCTTTTTATTGTCATTGCAAATAAATACAATGAAATTTAAATCACAAGTTAAAAACGGGACCCATAAAAAAGTATAAGAATGATAAATACTGAAGAATAAATTATATTTCATTGACACTAGACACACGTATGCAAACAGGTAGTGCCTGAAAACATGCAGTGATCATAAAATAAGCCATTTCTGCATAAAAATAGTCCCAGATTATTGCACAGGCCTTATGTTTATAGTGCACTATTTAGTTTGGTGATGGCTTGAGGTTAAAAACTATGTAACAGTTGTATGTTGTAGAAGGTGACAGTGTTTCCATGGTAACTATGGAGCTTCTGAACGTCCAAATGGGTCATATCTGATGACCATGAAAAGATAAATAACTGTATTTTACACCAATTATTGACATATTTTGATCGGATTAGTGGATCAGAAGTTATTAAACATTATACATTGGTAGATGGTTTTTGTCACCAGTGGTCCTTTGGGTCTTTATTGGTTAATAATCAGTATTTTTGCTTATGCATACATGCACGCCCACTGATTCCAAAACAGTATTCAAGCGTCCACATTTGCAGTACTAGGACCGAACCTCCTCACAGTGGAGCTGTTCTGAATGGCAGATGTGAGAGGGCGATTTGAAAGGGAGGCTTGCGTTTTGTTGCCAGGAGGGCAGCTCTTTCAAACTCTGCTTTCAAGGCCGTGTCTGGTCCATAGCTTAGATCTCATCCGGAATGCTGGTGCTGGTGCGTTCTTACCACAATGATCCTGCCTGATGCTGGTGGCAGCGCTGAGCATAATGAAGTATGACAGAGGGAGGATATCCCAGAATATAAAGGAAACTTCTCATTAACCAGGGTTCCACGGGTCCTTAAGTCCATTAATGGGAATTTTTGACTTCAGATTGTCTTATTCCTCACATATCAAAACTTTGAAAAGTATTTGCCATTGTAACGACAGGTCGCTGTTACGTCCGTTGTTAACCCTTTCGTGCATGAATTACGTGAACCTTTGTCAAGATTTTTTCTTGAGTGTTGTTATTCCTCCTTAGGCATGAAAAAAACAATGCAATTGAGGGTTTTTTTTCCATGGAGTTACAAAAATTTCCACTCAGCTACACCATGCATTGAATTTTTGAAGCAAAAAAAACATGTATTTAAAACCCAATATCAGAAAGGGATATTAAAACAATGAAAAAAAAAAAAAAATTAAAGCTGCTAATTGGATGTTTTCTCACATTTTAACATATTTTATAACTAGTTATTACTGACTTCATGGAGATAATATACAAAAAACCCTTTGTGTTTAAAAAGCAAACTAACAAAAAAATGTTAATTACAGTCTAAAAATTAGCAATTGATTTACACTCAAACATGTTACTGCAGATCAGGTTTACCAAGAACAGTAAAGTTATAGTAATGGTATAAACAACACAACTGACTAGGATAGAGCGGGATTCAAACCGCCAACCCTTCGGTTATTGGACGACCCACTCTACCACCCCAAAGGTCATTTCCAGTAGACTGTGGACTGACCCCAGTGAATATATGCATGATCTACTGGGACTGAGGAGATTTACTGAGTCTAGTTCAGATCCAGTACTTTATCCAACACACATACTACTGCTGTGGACCAGCAGGGCACCACTGGATTCTGGGAAAGAAGCAGATTTTTCCCACCTGTTTTTAAATTAACACATTATTCTGGTAATATTATGGCTTTATTGTCGGAATATGACGACTTTAATCTCATAAACAAATGACATTTTTGTTAAATTATGAGTTTTTTTTGTAACTACGACTTTATTCTCATTACATTGTGATTCTTTTTGTATTCGACTTTATTATCATAAAATTATGGGTTTCATATTGATATTTTATGACTTTATACTCATAGTGATAAGTGTTTTTATTTTCTTATGTGGCCCTAATTCTCCGTCGTAGTTTTATTCTCCAGTTCCCCTAAGGTTTAAGGTTTAAAAGCGAAGCTTCAGCAGGTAGAGAAAAGAGAAATGAACCATAAGTTTCACTTCACAGTCACTTCCACTGGCGGCAGTCCGCTCCGCTCCATAACTCCATAGTATTATCAGTAGGATGGAAACCGGTCCAGCCCTGGGTAGTTGTCCTAAATGTGTCAGTAGTTTTTCTCTAACTCACACAGTGGCTCTTTAAACAGATCCTCTACCTCCATGGTTCCGCTAGTATTCTCCGTCTAGGTACTCATCCTCCAGCACCTGGAAAACAGATGGAATGTACGCAGAGGACGGACAGAACAACGTTACTTGCAGTCAGCGTTACTTTTATCACCGTCATTTATTTGGTTAAATCTCCACACTCTTCACACTCCACACACATTATTCTTCCTCCTCGTACCTGCTGCACTGAACTGGGAACGTCACACTGCTGTAAGTGGTATCGGTGCATTTGTATCGGATTACTTTTACGAGTACGAGTACACACACTGAGTATCGGAGCCGATGCCCGATACTGGTATCGGAGCGGTGCATCCCTATATATAAACATAAATTATGACCCAGGGTCATAACAGGAGTAAATGCAAATATTTATTTAGCACATGTCATGTGAGTTACCAAATCTGCAACTGACGACAGTGCCTGATTTTGGGTCTATATTTAGCACGAGTAGTAATAAATCACACATGCCTTTTTAACAGCAGTGATGTCTTTGGGGTAAAATTTGATCATGGACGTGTCTTCAGGTTTTCAGCTCTTTGTCTGAGTCCTGCTGTGTGATATTTGGAGGAAAACACCAGCAGACGTTTCTCACGAGGAGTTTGGCCCAGGGAGTCTGGGTGGAGCGGCTGCTGTTGATGGGCGTCTGGGGCTGATAGATTACCAGACATGAAAAGGCTTGACTGGTGGTGGGAGGCCGGATGGGCACGCTGGGCTTTCCGGGATATTAGCATTTCTCGGCAAAGACAAATAAGAGTTGAGACGAACAACAAAGACACGACTGAAACTCTGGAAACAAGAGGCAGAGGGTGAGAAATAGTAATGTACTCCTGGCCCTGAGGACGGCTGAGTGTGAGGCAAAGAGAGGGCAGAAGTGTACTTGTAAGCGCCATTTTATTAAGCTTACAATCATTTCATTATTGTGTTTATTTTGTATTATTTCATGTTTGTATGTTTGCTTAATAGAAGCAAATATATTATGTGGTTGTTTGGGGAACAATAAGGATTTGTATATATTTGGACACAAGGAGGCATAGTCCTGCTATGTGAGCATGATCTCTTTGAAGAATACCTGTTCTGTCTTTCTCTTTGACTTGTTGATAAAGAAGATGGGCGTCGGAGCAACACAGTCGTTTTACGCTCCGATACTCAGTGTGTGTACTCATACTCATAAAAGTAATCCGATACAATTGCACCGTTTTACGACTGTGTGTGGTGACGATGCTGTCCAGCACGCAAAAACATTATACTTTCCTTTTTTTTCTTTTGTTCAGACAAGGTATAGTTTTTTAGATGTTACTTGCTTGACAGTTTCGACTGTGACTCCGGTCTTCCTCAGAAGCGTCATCCGACGTGCTGCTGACGTGTCATTTATCAGGTGGTCGGCTCGACGGGCTCTGATTGGTCTGTCAAGCCGACTGCGCCTCCCCCGCCTTGGGCGGTTCTGAGGAAGACTGGAGTCACAGTCGAAACTGTCAAGCAGGTAACATCTGAAAAACTATACCTTGTCTGAACAAAAGAAAAAAAGAAAAGTATAATTACATAAACAGAAGACAATATGAACATCATTGGGGTAAAAACATTCTTTGACGTCTATTTATTTTAGAGGTAAAAAGTAAGAATTAAGAAACCAAAAGAAACACTTAGATTTTCCTCTACAGTACTCTACAGGCCTTTTTTCTATTTTAGTTTAGCTGCATATTTCAGTAACAGCCATGCCTCAGTGTAAGGACAGTCCTTTCAAGCTTCAAGCCCCTTCTATTCCCATCTGCTTTACAGATGAGACCCTGGGGGAGAAAGAAGGGCAGAGAAGGAATGGAGATGATGCTTGTATATCACTGTGGGACCTGATATGGATTTGGAAAATTCAACAATCCTTAGGCTGACCTCTAAAAAAGAGCGTCTGAAAACAAACACAAATGTTCCCAAGTCAACGCTGTCGATTCCACCTGAGGCTGAAATACAGAGACTGAACAGGACGCAGGTATTTTTAAAGGTGCGGCAGACTTTCGTGATGAATTTTTCATCAAATCTGTAAAACCTTAGTCATAGCCTAAGTATCACAAATCTTTAAGTCTTTCTGTGATTACTCACCTGAATCTCTTGCATTACGGTGAACAGTTTCTTAGTGCCATCCACCAGAAACAAACCACCGAACAGAGGTTCGTGCAGCCGCCTGCCGCCTCCGTTTCCCACAATGCATGTCGCGACAAAAAAATTCCGAAGATGCCTGAGTTACTTCCCGGTTCAGAATGTAAACACATGGTTTGTTTATGGTAGATGGCACTAAGAAACTGTTCACCGTAATGCAAGAGATTCAGATGAGTAATGACAGAAAGACTAACAGATGCATGATACTGAGGATATGACTGAGGTTTTAAAGGTTTGATGAAAAAATCATCACAAAAGTCTCCTGCACCTTTAAAGCAACACTAGGACTGGTATTCAATGTAAAAAAAAATGCACCTGTCCCATCAGACAAAATGGAAAAAAAAAAAAAAAAGATTTGCCAAGATTGAATTGCTATGGAGGGTGTGATCTCTTGGCAGAAAATGTCTTTCCATAGACAGGAAATGGCAAATTGAAACTTTGAGTGAAAATCAGCCTTTAGTATGAGTCACTGCTCTGTTGAGACTTCACTCCAGGACTTTATAGACTTTTGGAGGCACCTGTTGAATGGTTCACTTAGTTAAGTATTTTAATCTGTTTTCATCTTTTTTGTTCTGCTTATTTTTGTGTTCATACTTTCTTTTAAAAACAAAACTACGGTGGCCGACAAGGGCCAAACACATTCCAACGGCCCAATGCGTCTCAGTTAGAGAAAACAGCTACAAGTACAGAAAAAATTCACAAACTTAAACACAAGTCTAAACAAGAAACAAGAGCGCAGACCTCCGCCAAGACAGATGTGCCCCCACCCCCCATCACCACCAAAATTTAATCATTTCTTCCTTGTGCCAGTATCAACATTTCCTGAAAATTTAGTGAAAATCCGTCCATAACTTTTTGAGTTATCTTGCTAACAAACAAACATACAAACAAGCACACACACAAACACACAAAGCAAAGTAATCACAATACTTCCTAGCGGAGGTAACCAGGTACAAAAAGAGGAACGTGGTGCAAATGAAAAAATGCACCGCAAGCCACAAAAACACATGCATAATTATCAAATGCTCTGCAAATACAGAAACAACGCAAAGCACAAAACGATGCAAACTCATTTTTTCAATCAATAATGCTGAAACGAGAGTTGGGGTACTTGGCTAAAAAAGTGTATGTCAGGCAGTATTCCACTGTAAAAAATTTGAGAACCATTGGTATACAGTATATAAGTGTACATCCATGTAAAATACAGTTTCCCAGCTTTTTAATAGCATCAGTTGTGTATTATTTTTTGACGTTCATTCACCAAATACACATTGATTCACCAGATTAAACCCATGAAGCCTGAATGGTATTAAAAGAAATGAAGCATTCTACTTCTTTTTCCTCTTTCTATCTTTAATGCTTGACATCTTGGACTGAAACAAATATTGTTGTCACTCTAGAAATGAACTGAAGTGTGACTCAGTTTGGTCTGAATGGAGAAAACTTCTGTTTGTTATGAGATGTCTCACAACTACTTTCATTTCAGATCAAACTGAAAAGTCAAAACCAAACAATTCAGGTGTCAAAGCACTCAGACTTTTTTGTTTTTTTTATTTATTTTGTTTTTCCAACCACTAGTTTTTGGTGCGTGTTATGAGTCAGATGGTGAATTTGCTTCTATTTTCCAATGGCTGAGTTTCATTTTACACAGAAGAAAAGTTCAAACAAACCAAAATGCATCACTGAAAGCAATTTACTGATATTATAATCGGTGGGAGTTATTTTCATTATTCAGTTCAAAGCCATAGTCTGTGCCTGGTCCAAAATACACAAATGTACACAATGGAGCTGCTATGATCCCACATGGGAACTGTCATTTATTTGATTATTTTACTGATAAAAGTGCAGTTTGGTTAGAGATAAGTGATCATGGAGGTTGATGAATGTCTGAAATGTCTTTTTTTTGTTGTTTGTTGACCCATAAATGTATGAATGAGTGATTGTATACACACACAAAACCATTTTATAACATAAATGCATATTGCAGCTCAGTAGAAACTACTATTTCCTCCTGAGACCCAGCAATGCATTTTTGTCCTCTGTGGTGGACAAGAGTTTCACAGCTTTACTTTAAAATAAAAAATTACATAATGTCCTTTTCACTGGACATTACATTATTATTATTATTTTTTTTTTTTTAATGTATCTGAAAAAACTGTTGCATCATGCTGTTTCCAATTAAGGCAATCACTTCATGTAACTGCCTTTTAAGGCTGCTATTATAACAGGCTGCCTAGGTGTTTTCATGCGTTCTTTGTAATAAAAGTGCCAGAGAGGGTCTTTTTTCTCAATTTTTTTGCTTCTTTGCTTTCAAGAAGAACTTAACTTTCAATATCTGCTCTTTAATTGTCATTGTTGTAGATAATAAATGCGTAAAACAGTGTATTTTAGTAAAAAAAAAAAAGACGAAGTTTTTAGCATATTAATTGTCAGAAACAACGGTAAGGCCCAATCCCAATTCACCCCTTGGCCCCTCCCCCTTACCCCTCCCCCTCCATTTTGCATGTTCATGTGAAGGGCTAGGGGTGTCCCGAATCTCGATGAGTCAGAGGGGAAGGGTCTGTTTGACCCTCAAAACTGAGACATTTCAGGACCACACTACTAATGTAGGGGTAGGAGAAATCTCCCATAATTCTGTTCAAATCATTGGCAAGATGGAGGTAAACACAGCAAAAAAGTGCAGCAGTGTGACGAAAGAAACACACAAATGTACGTATTTTCTTCGTAAACAACTTAATCATTTGATCGTCCGTTTAATGCCGTTTCAGTGTGTTATAGATCGCATTTCTGCAGTTGGCGATTGATAGTCGCAAAAAGATGGCCAAAGCCCATGGAACAGAGATGGTTACAGCTGCTGACGACATGGAGAATACTTTCAGAAACAAAGTTGTTGCATCTGTTTATTTATCTGGGGCGCTGATAAGGGGGGGGGGGGGGGGGGGGGGGGGTAATCATGACAAATTCAGGGGGCCCAGTGGGGCAGTGGAGGGGGTCCAGTGGATACAGGCTAGAAGTTGTGAACATTTTGTGTAAGATCCGCTGAATAAGAGATGCACAGAAGTCGGGAGTCAGACGTTGAAAGTATGTTAAGTTTCAGTTTTGTTTTCACATTAGCATAAGTGATGTTATGAATGGACTAGGGCATTAGTGACTTCAGATTTTTTCAGATCGACTTATTTGTCAAAGTCGAAGTCGAGTCGACTTGTTGTATGATGACATCATCACATTGACAGCAGAGGAACAACACAAACAGCTGTTGAGCAATGAGCAACTTGTACTAACATTCACTGGAACATTAACAATGTACAGTAAAGAGTACAATAAAAAACAGGAAAGACACAAGCATCTACAGTCCTTCTGACATTTAACCAAAAGTAAACAGAGGCTAACACCTGGAATTTTCTTTTAAATTGAAGTGAACAATAAAGAGTGGGAAAAAGTTAAGAGAGAAAAGAGCGCATTGTCTTCATGAACTAAATGAACAGAATAACCCAAACCCAGTCTGTCCACAGTATTCTTCAGTATTGGTGGTGCTTCCATGGTTCACAGAACATTAGACCATAGTTTTTCTAGATCAGTCAGTTTAGTTCCTACTCTGAGTCATCTTCTGCCTTCAGTCTTGGTCTTGCGCTTGTGATGCGCGGGTCGTTTTTTTTTTTTTTAAAGCCACCCCGCAAATAAAGTGACATTTTTTGGACCCGCACCAACCCGACCCGGGTCCGCTGATCCGCATCACTACCACTCACTGCGCTCCATGTTTCCATGTTTAAAGATGAGAGTATCCACATGAGCTGAACGAAGGCTCACGCGCTGTCGGGTGACGCAAGGGAGAGAGAGAATAACACACGAGTAGTCGACTCCTCCAGAGTAATGTCGACTTGTGCCACAGACATCGACGCGTCGACAAACCGACTTTTCAGTTAATGCCCTAGTATGGATCCCCACCACCACCACCACTCCAACAGATCGACAAGATATTGAATTTTATGCAGGGGTCCACAACGTTTACCCTGAGCGGCATCAACAACTGCTGATAACGTAACAGGTCTCGAAGAGTTCTCTCATTTCATAGGGTGGTGTTTCCCCTACCCCCCACAACTCTGTTTCAAGGGGTACTGGCAAGTGCAAGGGCCAAGGGGGAGGGGTAAGGGGTGAATTGGGATTGGGCTTAAATGTCCATAACAAAACTTTTTGAGATTGTAAAAATAAACTTTCAACTCTTTTACATCTGCTCAACCATGCTTTTTGGTTTTGAATGTTCAGTAGTCATATTATGGCTTCATTTTCTTTTTTTTTTTGTTATTTCCCGGCGTTTTTTAGTCTGTGTGGAAGTCTCTGACACCGTTCCTTTCTACTTGTAATAGAGTCCGACATTGCTGCTGTAAAGTGTTACATAGTGACGGAAAGCTGAGTTAAGAGGAATTCTGGGTTAAAAAAAAACAAAAAAAAACAAAACATTTGTAGCGACTCGTCCAAAGTCATGTATTTTGTTGAGTTGTGTCAGATGCTTCCACAGCTTTTCAAATCCATTGACATTCCTAATTTATTGACACTTTTGGTCCATTTCATCCATTTTCTCACCTCGTTTGGCTGTTTGATGACCTCTCTTAAACAGAAGGTTATGTTCCTACTTCTAATAGAGTCTCACATTGCTGCCATAAAGTGTTATATAGTGTTGGAAAGCTCAGGATCTCAGCTTTCTGATGCGGTTTGAATTTTATGGATAAAACAAACGGTTCAGGAGTGGCTGTAATTTGAATGCCTGAAAGTGCCAAACGTAGCACCGGAGAGATTGCAGTTGTTAACAGGGCTGTGTGTTGGCAAGAATCTGGCAATACGATACAAATCACAAAACTAATATCACGATACGATACAGTATACCACGATATATCATGATACTGTTAAAAAGGCAATTTTTTGTTTGTTTCTGTTTTTAAATGATTGTTTCCTGGAAGAATTGAATTACAGCAGAAATCTGCACAAATACTAAACACATTTTTATTTGATCCCAACAGGATCTAATGTTATATCACAAAATGTTTCTGTGTTCAAACTGAAATTCAGTTTTACAGACATTACAGTTTCAGATCCTGTTCAAATGTTCATATTCTATTAGTTCAGAACATTATTTTAGTCCAATCCCAACAAAGGAACTCACATTATTTAATAAAAGAGTGTTAATAATAATAAGCCTTCAGCCGCTCTGCTCCTCAGCTCTGGAACTCCCTCCCACCATCCATCCATAACTGTGATTCTCTCCCTACATTCAAATCCAGACTTAACACTCACCTTTTCGGAATAGCCTACCCCCCATAAGCTCTACTCTCCATTCTACAACTTCATTTCTATATATTGTAATTATTTGTTTTAATCTGTTTATTTCTTTGTATTTTATGGATTGTTTGTTTTATCTTGTTGTACAGTGTCCTTGGGTGTCTTGAAAGGCACTTATAAATAAAATGTATTATAATAATAATAATAATAATGATAATAATAATAATAATAATAATAATAATAATAATAATAATAATAATAATAATAAATATAAACAAAAAAAAGAAAAACAAAAACAACTAAAATGAACCTCCGCCATATCTGCATTTGAATAAATACCTAAAAAATATCGATACAGTACTTTTTAATGTCAATACAATATTGTGAAATGAAAAATCACAATATATTGTTGAACAGATATTTTCTAACACCCCTACTTGTTAAAGGGTTAAAATAGTTATAATCAGAAATACTTTTATTTTGTCATTTCTTTCTTTTATTCTAAACATCTTCCATGCTTCTTCTTATTAAGTAGTAATCCAGTGAATCCGAGGTATTGTATGTATGTGGAAGCACATTCTGATGTTTTGTTTTGCAGCTCTAGGTTAGTTTTGTTGAGGAGGCGCATTGATGAATGACTGTCATGTGCATTCCAGGGTGTAAAAA
>NC_043961.1:5737438-5797438 GCF_902148855.1 Sphaeramia orbicularis | reverse complement strand
AAAAAATATACTCTTGCTCTGAACCATCCCAAAATTAATGCATTTTTAATAAAATATTGGGGGCAAAAATAGGACCCAAATATGGACATTAAATCTCCCTAGGTGTCAGTGCATTAGATGTGAAAACGTGTGTGTAAATGGTCTTCTATAGACTACAAATAAAGACACTGTGTTCAGTGTGTCGATCCTGGTGGTTTTTCTAATCCACACATGTGGGTTTTTCATCAGTCTCAGGTTTGGTGTGGAACCCATCGTGTCCACTGGTGTTACACGCAGAACCTGCTCATTTAAACGCATAGAAATCATGAATGATTCTGCAACAGCGGTCATTTTTGTGAAACACTCTTCCTTGAATAATTAGTTCAATTCCCAAAATGTACCTGCGAGAGATCGAGATATTAAAAAAAAAATAGTAATGCATAATTTTTGTCTCCTTTTGACCATGTTACATGCGGATTATTGCATAAAAATAATATAAGAATAATATAAAAATAAGTTTTATCTGTAAAATAGTTTCTCTTTTATCTCAGTAAGTATTTATTTTTTAAATTAGACTCACAGTGTTCACAAGTTCTCAGAAGTTCTTCCAAACTTGCTTCATAACATTCATCTACATCTGGTTTGAATTTTTTGCCCCTCTGTTCTGTTTTATAGAATCACCCAAATTATACTGTATTAGTCATTGTTATAATTACACATAATCTGTTTATTCTATTTTCATGTATTTTAGTTAATACCTGACAGGTTGGGCCTCTGAGTCAGTATGTGGAACTTTTAATTTAAGTCTGAACCCCAACAATTGCTTCATAGTGTGACACTAGCGTTTTCACGCCTTTACCTCTTCCCTATTGTTTGGGCTCTCTATGGGAGAGGTAAACAGCCTTGCAGTCGGGGGAAATTTCTGTTTTAGCCTCTACTAATTAAATTTTCAAGTGAACTGGCTTGCTCAAGGCAAGGCAAGTTTATTTGTAGAGCACTATTCATATACAGGGTAACTCAAAGTGCTTTACAAAGGCATTAAAAAAATCACAGAAGAAAAAAAAAAAAGCAAGACATTGAAATTACATTAAAATCAAAAAAAGGAGCAAAGACATGAAAATCATCAGAGATAAAACGTGATTTTAAAACGCATTCACAGAATAATTATATTAGAGTATTAGAATCATACACAATTCCTTTTCGAATGTGCAAATGAAGTCATGTTACATTTGCATTTACATTTATGCATTTGGAAGACGCTTTTCTCCAAAGCGACTTACAGAAGAAAAAACAAAAAACGAAAGAAAAATACAAGAATAGAATAAAAGCATAAAAAGAGCTGTACAATTAAAACAGTGTCGTACAGAAGAATAAACAGCAAAATAATAGACTACGATATAAGAATAGATTAAAAAGACAGAAAAGCAGCTGTACACTGTGGTGGAAAAATTTACTTTTTATATTTTATACTCTTCTAATATGTTATACTGTTAAGTGCATGCTGAGTCGTTGTTATGTGTGATGTTTACCACTCTGTAGCAACCCCGACTTAGGGACGAAGTTCTTACCTTGAGTTAAAACCCAAACACCTAAATGTCTGAATGTGTAGCTAGAGGATGGCGCCTGTACTTCAGATAGGATTCAAGCAAGGTTAGAGTGAAGAGGTCCTCATGACCTCTTCACGGAGCAGAGAAGGAGTAGTATGGGGTGGTACGATGTACGTAAGGAATGACATCATAGTTTGAGGGGGTTGGATTTGGTTCTATATAATCTTTAGTTTTCTCTTGTTTAATCAGACTTCATTTACAGAGGTTTGTCTGTGATTGATTTCTCAATAAATGCATTTATTATTTTAACTCTAACTTTCTCCCTTTTTCTTTGTGTGGGTTATCAGTTGAACGGTAAATTTCCACGACAACACTTAAAAACAGTGAAATAAAAATACCAAGTAAAAACAACAGAGTAGACATGATAATACATTTAAAAATGGAATGTGTGAAAGTGCTAGGACAGGAGGTGCTCTCTGATGTAGAAGTTTTGTTTTTGTTTTCTTTTTACTACCTGTTTTATTTGTAAGGACTAAGACTACTTTGTCTTGTTGCATATTCGGGAAAAAAAAAAAAAAAAAAAATTAATTAATTAATAAATAAATCATACATTGAAGTTAAAATAGTGTAAAGCAAGACATTAAAATCAAAAAAGTGCATTTAAAAGACAAAAGGGTGGGGGGGGCTGATCTGCCTTGGCGGAGGTCTGCAATCTCTAAGTGCTTTTCTAGTTTTAATCTTAAGGTACAAGTCATTTTTCCATCATCCATATTTCCTGATGCTATGTTCTGTTTTAATAATTTAATATATTGTTTCCCTATTGTTTCTGATCTTTATGGGGGGGGGGGGCATGTTTTACAAAACTCAGTGACCAGAGTAGAGCTGCAACCGATGAATCGACTCAAAGTGATCCAAAAAAATCATTCAACCACAATTCTCCTGAATCAAAGCTTTGTTTCCTTCATTTCTCTGCTGTTAAACATCGGTTCCACTGTTGTGTTTCACACGGACGCTTATTGTGACGCACAAAGTAGCTTCAATTCAGGAAAACTGCAATAGAATATTTCCCTTCAATCAATTCCAGTCGATTAATCGAATCATGAATTTTCGCATTGGCTTCAAGCACCTAGTCGATTAATTGGTTGCAGGTCTAGACCAGAGGTTTTTGTATTCATGCTGCCTCCAAAGTTGTACATGTACGAGTCTCTTCCTTAAACACGACGCTCACAACGCACAGTCCGACACCACCGGTTACATGTGCATCTGTAGCATTCCACTTGGTTATTTCTTTCATTTTTTTTCTATCAACAAAATGATTAGTGCAGCTTTAAGACCGTCCAGATGTTCCGCTCTCTTTTATTGCTCTGATTTGAGCAGAACAGTCATCTCATATGAAGTGGTGAAGGCTAATAAACTGATTTATTTCCACAGCAGAGTATCAGCATAATAAATCATCCAGCCAATTTATTGTCACTTCCGTGGCACAAAATGCATCTATAATCCAAGTTACGGGCTGTGAACATTAATAATGTTCCGTGGTGCAGTTGGTGTCCAGATGTGGTCGTACATTTTCAGGCGGTGCAGATGTGTTTGACATATGTCTGTGTGTGATGTGAGACAGGACGGTGTTTGGTCAGACAGAGTAATGATGGCTGAGCAGTGAGAGGCTGGACTAATCAGCCCAGACCAACCCCATGGGAGCTCCTGAACCACTGGAAGGATGGATGCGTCTTATTTTTGGGCTGTCTGCTGCCTAACACTCCCATTTGGTCCAGAGCAAGGTTATTGTCATTAACGAAAACTAACGAAATGACGAAAACTAGAAGTGTAAAAAACTAGGGCTGGGCAAGTTTACGCATTATTACCACGTTAACGCATTCATTAAATAATGCCGACAATTTTTTAAATCTCACGTTAACGCCGTTTTATTATTGTTCTGCCTTTCAAGCAAGTCTTAGTTGATTTATACATACGGACTCTTATTTTGAAACTCATGCTTTTATTTTGGCGCCCCACACGTCGGTGCTGTGTGCTGAGAGGAGAAAAGAGCGAACTTTCCGAGTAATGCCGACTCAAACTTTGTGTAACTCCTGCAGTTCATCGCCTGTGTGTAGCAATCATTCTGTTGTTTGCACATGCAAACGTGCCGTTAGAAACATGTTTACGACATTATTTTGGATGTGTTTATTACAGTGTTATTAACCTGTTTAAGCTAATTCATTTATGCTAGCAGTCGGAGATGGGTTGCTAATTCTTTATGCAGGCTCATGCTAAGTTTATATAAATTCACTGGTTGTGTTTAGGTAGAATATGCCAGTCTTTGAACTAACCTTTACTTTTTTACGATGTGAATGTTGTATTAGCAGTCATTTTATCTCGATGCTAACTTGAATGGGAAAATCCATAGACATGCTAAAGATTAGCACTTACAGATTAATTTAAGATTTACAACGTCTTTTTATCCAGCAACAAAGGTTCACATCAGAGATATTTGATACCATTCATTCTGACAACAACTGAACATAAAATACTCACAGGTAAACGTTTTTGGAACCATACAAACAGAGTGAAAGAAACGTGTCTGTTAGTTCATTCTTATGTCCGAACTGACTACAGGAACACCAAAAGGACAAAACATACGTTAGTGCAACTTATTCTGACCACTTCAGGGCCCCTTTTGTTTACTTTTAACAACTGAACATCACATATTATCGGGCTTATTAGTATTAGTACTTATTAGTGGGCCTAAGACTCCTGTCAATCACTCACAACTGTAAATAAACTGGTGTGGACATAAACATGTGTAAAAGTAGTGTTTTTTTACATGGACATTTTCATTTTAAATGTCTTCAGTTGATGGGGATGAGAAGGACACAGTTGTTTGGAAGCACTGCAATGTGGAATTATTTTTATCACCGGAGTACTTCCAGTCTGAAATATCACTGAATACACGCTGTTGATGCCCCCCCCCAACAACTATGCGATTAATCGCGATTAATCGTAGAAATCCACACGATTAATCGCGATTAAAATTTTTAATTGCTGCCCAGGACTAAAAAAAAACATTTTCATTAACTGAAATACATACAAACTGTAACCCTGAAATATTGCTCCAGTCTCACCGGGGCTGTGGGTAAGGCGGGTTACAATGGTATTCTTGGTGTTGATATGTTTTGCTGTCTTCCGTACTAATAATCACCAAACGGCAGGACAGTTTCAGCATGCTTTATTGTCTGCAGCTCAGGGCAACATACACTGCTCGCGCTCCACCATGGACATAACTCTCGTGTCACGCCAAAACAGGTCGTACCACAAACAATAGGCAGGAACAAAAATATTAAGAAAGGCAAGAAGAAACATAATAAAAGAATATATAATATAAACTGAGTAAATAATTAATGAAATAATATGTAAATTACAACATAAACAAATTTCAAAATAATAAACAAAAATTAATGATTTGGAAATAAAATAATATTCAAATTAAATGTTACAAAACTATAATTAAAAGAAAAAAAACATAACTAACTGAAACTGTATTGTGTGTTTACAAAACTAACTAAAACACATAAAAATTATGGATAAAATTCCCTTCGTTTTCGTCTTTGTCAACATCGGATTGATACGAAAGGGATTTATTTGGCTTTAGCAGTTTTAGCTAGCGGCACCATACGACACTTCAAGGTTCGTCACTTGTGACTGTAATGATTTTGTGTTCCAAAAGTACTAATATTTCCCAAAATATTGGTCCTATCAACTTGCCGAGATATTTAATGTGGAGATGGGACTATTCCTCAACTGTAGGAACCAAACTGGCCGGTAAAAACAGTAACATTTCTCAGAACTGTGCAGATACACACACACACACACACACACACACACACACACACAGATGCTCTGAATTATGATATAGATAAGTGTGCAAAATATTGTTGTATGTAATTATAATCAAAAGGTGGAGTTAAACAGTTGGATGGCCACAGGCAGAAGGATTTCCTGTGTTGTTCTTTGGAGGATCTAGGTGGAAATTTGTGTCTGGGTCAAGGTTATTATCGTTAATGAAAACTAATGAAATGACAAAAACTAGAATTGTAAAAACATTGCTAACTGACATAAATAAAAACTCTAATTAAAAGAAAAAAAATTAGAACTAACTGAAACTGTATTGTGTGTTTACAAAACTAACTAAAACACATAAAAGTTATGGATAAAATTCCCTTCGTTTTTGTCTTTGTCAATGTCGGATTGATACGAAAGCGATATATTTGGCTTTAGCAGTTTTAGCTAGCGGCACCATACGACACTTCACAGTCCGTCACTTGTGACTGTAAGGATTTTGTGTTCCAAAAGTACTAATATCTCCCAAAATATTGGTCCTATCGACTTGCTGAGATATTTAATGTGAAGATGGGACTATTCCTCAACTGTAGGAACCAAATTGGCCGGTAAAAACAGTAACATTTCACAGAACTGTGCAGATACACACACACACAAAGATGCTGTGAGACCTTCCAGAATTATGATATAGATAAATCTGAAAAATATTGTTGTAATTATAATTAAAAAGTTGAGTTAAACAGTTGGATGGCC
This sequence comes from Sphaeramia orbicularis, assembly GCF_902148855.1. Taxonomy (NCBI): domain Eukaryota; kingdom Metazoa; phylum Chordata; class Actinopteri; order Kurtiformes; family Apogonidae; genus Sphaeramia; species Sphaeramia orbicularis. The sequence continues at coordinate 5,791,322 of NC_043961.1, read as the reverse complement.
ACAGGCAGAAGGATTTCCTGTGTTGTTCTTTGGAGCATCTGGGTGGAAATTTGTGTCTGATTCAAGGTTATTATCATCAACAAAATGACGAAAACTAGAATTGAAAAAACATTTTCGTTAACTGAAATAAAAACTATAATTAAAAGAAAAAAACAATAACTAACTGAAACTGTATTGTGTGTTTACAAAACTAACTAAAACATATAAAAAATTATGGATAAAATTCCCTTTGTTTTCATTTTGTCATCGGATTGATACGAACGATTTATTTGGCTCTTGCAATTTTAGCTAGCGGCACCATATGATATTTAACGGTCCGTCACTTGTGTTCACTTGTGGTTTCCAGTCGTCTTCTGGTCCCCACTCTACCTGGAAACATGGAGACTAAAGTTGGGAGAAAGCAGCAGAGTCCTGTCTGGGATTTATTTGAATACGACGACAGAGAAGAAGAGAAAAGAGACGACTAAACTAAAACTAAACTAAAACTAAGCATTTAGAAGAAAACGAAAACTAATAAAAACTATCAAACCTGCTCTAAAAACTAATTAAAACTAACTGAATTAGAGAAAAAAAAGTCAAAACTAAATAAAACTAAACTAGAATGAAAAATCCAAAACTACTAGAACCTTGGTCCAGGAAAATCGCTGCCATTCTTGCAACTGTGTTGACTGGAGGATATTGACAAAATGTGTGTGTGTGTTTTTTTTCCTCCAGCTATAAATACTCGTGCTCCTTTCCATTGTTTCTCCGGTAATTTGCAGGCCACCCCAGAGTGGTAAAGCAGTCTGACCCCTCGGCCGAACCTCATGTTTGTTCCTTTGGCAAGAACGCTTCGAACATACTTGACATAACAGTGGGAAATTAAACTGCTTCCAACTTTTCCTTTTAGTGTCAGTGTGAAAAAATGAACTAAATAATGGCTAACAGTTTGTGTTTCCCCTCTGCTGAATCAGACTTTTTTCCAAACTTTTGGTTCCTCACCAGAAAACACTGAAAACTCCCTGAAGTCAGTAGAAAAAACAGATAAGAGTGCTTGATTTTAAAAAAAAATTTTTTTAATTGAGAGCAATTCTGGGTAAAAAAAAAAAAAAAAAAATAGTAGTGACTCATCCAAAGTCCTGTATTTTGACTTGTATCAGATGCTTCCAGTGGTTTTCAAATCCATAGACGCTCTTAATTTATTGTCACTTTTGGTCTATTTCATGCATTTCCACACCTCCTTTGGCTGTTTGATGACCTCTCTTAAACAGAAGGTGATGTTGATCAACTGTTGATGGTAAATCCTTAGAGATTTGTATTTGAGGATGAATTTTTAATTTCCACTGCACCAGTGGCGGCTGCTCGTCTTTCAGACAGGGGAAGCTTATTGTTGGCTTTCATCAAAAAAAATTGTCAAGTTATTTAAACATAAATTCGGCCCTCCATTCCATTAGCATTGTCTGCCCTCCTATGCACCTTGCTAGATACACTATATTGCCAAAAGTATTGTCTCCCCCATCCAAATAATCAGAATCAGGTGTTCCAATCACTTCCATGGCCACAGGTGTATAAAATCCAGCCCCTAGGCATGCAGACTGCTTTTACAAACATTTGTGACAGAATGGGTCGCTCTCAGGAGCTCAGTGAATTCCAGCGTGGAACTGTGATAGGATGCCACCTGTGCAACAAATCCAGTGGTGAAATTTCCTGGCTCCTAAATATTCCACAGTCAGCTGTCAGCTGGATTATAAGAAAGTGGAAGTGTTTGGGAATGACAGCAACTCAGCCACTAAGTGGTAGGCCACGTAAACTGACGGAGCGGGGTCAGCGGATGCTGAGGCGCAGAGTGCGAAGAGGTGGCCAACTTTCTGCAGAGTCAATGGTACAGACCTCCAAACTTTATGTGTCCTTCAGATTAGCTCCAGAACAGTGCGCAGAGCTTCATGGAATGGGTTTCCATGGCCGAGCAGCTGCATCCAAGCCATACATCACCGAGTGCAATGCAAAGCACCGGATGCAGTGGTGTAAAGCACACCGCCACTGGACTGTAGAGCAGTGGAGGAGCCTTCTCTGGAGTGACCAATCGCGCTTCTCCATCTGGCGATCTGATGGACGGGTCTGGGTTTGGCGGTCGCCAGGAGAACGATACTTGTCGGACCACATTGTGCCAAGTGTAAAGTTTGGTGGAGGGGGGATTATGGTGTGGGGTTGTTTTTCAGGAGCTGGGCTGGGCCCCTTAGTTCCAGTGAAAGGAACTGGGAATGCTTCAGCAGACCAAGACATTTTGGACAATTCCATGCTCCCAACTTTGTGGGAACAGTTTGGAGCCGGCCCCTTCCTCTTCCAACATGACTGCACCAGTGCACAAAGCAAGGTCCATTTGGACATGGATGACAGAGTCTGGTGTGGATGAACTGGACTGGCCTGCACACAGTCCTGACCTCAACCCCATAGAACACCTTTGGGATGAATTAGAGCGCAGACTGAGAGCCAGGCCTTCTGTCCAACATCAGTGTGTGACCTCACAAATGCGCTTCTGGAAGAATGGTCCAAAATTCCCATGAACACACTCCTAAACCTTGTGGACAGCCTTCCCAGAAGAGCTGAAGCTGTTAGAGCTGCAAAGGGTGGACCCACGTCATACTGAACCCATAGACTAGGAATGGGATGGACCTGAAATTCATATGTGAGTCAAGGCAGGTGAGGGAATACTTTTGGCAATATAGTGTAGCTAGTTCACTCCGACCTAGGCAACAGTATGACTGATTTAACTATCTACAAAACAATATTAAATTTGGGCAAGAAATGATTAAATTATGGAACTGAAACAAGAAAACGCTGAAATTATGTTAAATTGAAACAAGAAAGTACAATGAGTGTGTTTTATTTACAGTGCAAGAAATGAACAAGTAATTTGGTAGTGGTTTCTCTGATTTCACAGCAGAATGTGTGATGATATTAAACTGAACTGTGTCAGTGAAGGAGTAAATCTGAAAACAGCTGTCAATCAAACCAGATTCAGCCTTTCGACCGATCCTCCAATCAGCACGTGGATGCCCAGTGTCCAGCCCAGCTGAGCTCCGCCCACAGCTCCATTCACCCCCAGAGACGCCGAGTGTCTGGGGGCAGGACAACATTGTGGCATTTATCCAATTACCGTCCAGTTTAGAGTCAGTGAAAAACCAGTTCCACTCAGTCCCATTGAAGTGCATGGACACTGAGCGTCTACGGACAAATGCACTGAGCAGAGATTGAATGAGAAAACAGAGGCACGGGAATGGAGGAGAAGTGAACAACATCCAGTCTGTTGATTTGTGATAAAACTGATTCTGAACGAATTCATCTGTGAGATGAACGTGTTCCAACACATTTGGAGTCAATGAAATGTCAACACAACCGAACATATTTGACCATTTAATTTTCATAATTTTAGGGGAAGCTGAGCTTCCCTTGCAGTCTGTGAGAAATCGCTTCTGCACTGCACATGAGCAGGGCCCTGCAGATTCCAGCAGGTACTGTTTTTAGTACCACCTTTGCTGATGTTCCAAATGATCCCTAATGTAAAATTATGCAAATCATGGTTGGTTAATATAGAAATACTGTATTCACGCTGAAAGTGGAAATCTCTCATAAAAGTGAGTTTTGACCAAAAATGTGGCTGCAGATTTCATGCATCTGTGTCATTTTGGGAGTTAGTTATACCTGACATAATCTGTTGTTATGATGATGTCCTGACTGAAAAGTTCAATGAAAAACAAACACAGAAGGGACGTGTCTGTTCTCAATAATGAACGGAAACACACTGCATCTCAAAAGTTGCCTTAGCTCTTGTTGAAATCCGAAACAGATTGCTTCCAGACTCATCAATAAAACACGAATACGTCAACATCCAACTTGAGATCAAAGTCTGCGGAAAGTCGATCCTCAACAAAGAGCCCGAACTGCACAGTTATAATGTTTAACAGAATTATAAAGGACAACACGACATTTTCAGAGTAAAATAGGAGCTTTTATTTTTAACCATCTTTTCTCATCTTGACAGTTTTTTTTTTAAGATAAAGCTTATAAATTATGGACAGTGAGCTGCAGACGGTCTTCGCTTTAAATGATTGTTTACTAAGTAGAGACCGGCTGGAATGAAACCCAACGTAGAGATGTGAAATAAAAGTTTCAAAGTACAGTTCAAAGTAGGACTATTTAAGGCATTCTTGGCTCTGTGCTTCTTTTTTAAATCTTAAACGTGCACTGTGCTGTATGAGATTAGCATAGTTTAGGCTTATTGTACTTTGAGCTCAATACAATGGAGTGTACATCAAGGAAATCATGCATGCGGGGAACTGCAAAATCTGATCACAGCGCTATATTTGAAGCCATGTGGAGCTAATTCTCTGATGTAGCTGCTTTTAATTAGAGGATATAAGCTTCATGTTTCAGCAGGAAGTTCGCTGCGCAGTGCGGTGCGATGTGTGTGTAAAACAAGTGTAGTCATGACTTAGTGCTTTTGTGCATTGAACGCTATAAAAGTTATTGATTTTTTTTTTTTCTGTACATACTGGTTTTATTTACATAAATTAGCGTCATGTGCTCAAAGTTATAAAGCAAAACTTCATTGCGCAGCAGTAAGAATATGAAGAATATGCAAATGTTCTGTAGTGTATAAGCCGGGCGTGTCATAGTCATGTTAGTTCAGTTCCGCATTCAGCCCAATTTGATCTCCAGTGGGCCGTACCAGTGAAATAATAATAGTGAAAAAAGTAATATTATATTATGATCAGGTTTACATCGACAAAGTTTCCTTAAAAATCTGAATAACATGAAAAACTTGAATTATCTTAAGAAAAACAAGTGCAATTTTAACAATATTATGCCTTGGTTTATCAGTTTATCATTTACACATGTGCGTTACAATCGCACAAAACATTTAGTAACAGACAAAATATTGGTAAAATTGCATTTACTTTTCTTAAGACATTTTCATTTGTTCATATTTCTTCAGGTTATTCACATTTTTTGGAAAACTGTAGTTTGGTAATGTAAACATTTTCATGCAATTTAACTTTTTTACACCAAAAACACAAAGACCGAATTTGGGGTTGTCATTATTTATAGCTTATTATGATAATATTTTACTGGTCTGACCAACTTGAAATCTAATTAACCCTTTCATGCACAGTGGTCACTCCAGTGGACAGCTCTTCTACAGCTGTTCTCTTGTATGAATGAATTGTAACAAATTCATGGATTTTGTTGTTCTATTCGATGTTTTGTTTTGTTTTGTTTTTTTACACATATCTTTATTAAAGTTTTAAGACACTACATATCTTTTCTGACATGAATTGGTAACATTATGTAGATCTCTCCTGAGCATAAACCCCCAGAATCACAAGCCCTCTCCATAGTTTTCACACAATTTATGAGTAAATACATGTTTCTGTGCGTCAAAAATTAAACATGTGGTGTCCAGCTGGGTGGACATTTTTGCAACTTCATGAAAAATAGGTTCTTAATTTTTTTTTTTTTTTTTTTTAACGTAGTTTTGAAATTTTTTCAAAATGTATTATTTTATTTTTTATTTATTTTTCAGGAGAAAATTTTCAATTGCATTGTTTTTTTCATGCCTAAAGAGGAATAAAAACACTCAGGAAAAAATTTTCATTAAGGTTCTCATAATTCGTGCATGAAAGGGTTAAACTGAATGTGTCTGTATGTGGAACCTGAACTAAAATGATTTTGACACCAATGATTGTTAATATCTTCAGTGTAATTTTTGCATTTCACAGATTCATCCCACAGGCCAGATTGGACCCTTTGGTGGGCTGGATGTGGTCCCTGGGCCGCGTGTTTGACACCCCTGACATAAAAGTTGATATTTTTCTGTATATACTGTTTTTGTTTACATAAATTAGCTTCATGTGCTCAAAGTTATAAAGCAAAACTTCATTCCGCAGCAGTAAGAATATGAAGAATATGCAAATGTCCTGTCGTGTATAAGCTAACGAAGGTTTATTGAGTCAAAAAACAAAAGCCCTTTGTCGTTGGCTTTCCTTCAAAGGGCACTGGGAGACGTTTGGTGTGCATATGTATGTGTGTGCGTGTGCATATATATGTATGTGTGTGTGTGTGTGTGTGTGTGTGTGTTGGAGCGCTCATGCTAATGTGGATGAAAGCAGCAGGCCGAGACGGCTTTGGTTCTGACGTGAAGGCGATGAGGAGGCTGACAGACTGAGCAGCGGCAGCAGCAGTTGGTCTCATGGTGCTGCTGCTCATAGAGCGACCAGGGTCAGTGCTGCACAGCCAAAGTGGGAGGGGCCTATTCCAGCACCTAAACCACAGGTGTCAAACATGCGGCCCGGGGGCCAAATCTGGCCCACCAAAGGGTCCAGTCCGGCCCTTGGAATGAATTTGTGAAATGCAAAAATTACACTAAGATATTAACAAGGTTCTACCTTACCTTACCTTACCTTACCTTACCTTACTTACCTTACCTTACCTTACATGTTCACACAACTTTAAATCCTGATGTGCTGCAGCAACTGTAATTTCAGATGTGTTTTAAGCCTTTTTTACTCAAGATTATCATTATTATCACCTAATGGAAAAACAACAATTTGGCCAAAACTCTGTTTTTTTCTTAAGGTTGGCAAGAGGTGGTTTTTCAGGCGTAGCGCAAATGGCGTATCACGCAAAACTGCAATGGAAAGACCTTTTTCCACAACTAGAGTCACCTGAATTAAAAAAAAAACAAATGTTGACGGACGTTGAAACAAGCGAAGAAGAACAGTTTTAAAAGAAACGTGTCGTGGTATGTGTGGACACACCAGGAAACCCAATCATTTTTTAATTTAGTATGAGATAGAGGCGTAATATATAAAAATAATGAATATATCTGTAAATCAACATGATATTTACATTCATCGCAATGTTTATGGAATGACTTCTCGTGTCATCTCGCGATAATAAATATACAAATCATCGCATTTGTAATCTCATGAAAAAACCAGCATTTCGCACTTCTGTTTTTTCAACGTTTAGTAAATATCAGTAAATTTTTGTACAAATGTCCAATGGAAAAGCAAATAATGACAGGATGGATACACTGAGTTTATGTTCAGTTGGTGTCATTTTCCTCATAATAAAACCACAACTACTGGAAACACTGGTAATGTTTTTGCTTCCAGAAAACAAAGTAAAATATTTACAAAATAAATAACGGGGGAAAAATATGTAAAAATCCGACAAAAAAAGACAACAAAAAAAACAGTAAAATAAGTAACAAAATGAACAAAATCAATATAAACACCCCTAAATAATACATAACGTGCAAAAAAGTTTCAAAAATTAAGTTAAAATAGGCAGCAAAATGAACAAAAAGTCCTCAAAACAAACAAAAAAAGAACCAAATGAATTAAAAATGAACAAAAATAGTAATACCAATGGAAAAAAACACTACTGAACCAGCACTAGGTTCATGTTGGCGAGTCTAACGTTTCCCTTTATCCATTTAAACCTCAAAGCTCGCTTCCAATCAGCTGTTAATTAATTGGAAACAACAAAGTGGATTTGCTTTTTTTTTTTTTTTTTTTTTTTTTTTTTTTACTGGGTTTAAGCATCAACAGAAATATGGGAGTTTTAACAGAAATGAATTCATTCCGCTATGGGGATTTAATGGGCGCCTGGTGTTTCACGCTCATTTTCTTCAGTTGATGGCTTTGAAACGATGCCATTTTTCTTCTCTGTAAGCTGATGCCAAAATGGAGACAGTTTTGAAGAGGAGCCATTACCAGAATTTTACTTTGGTATTCTTTCAAAAAATGACTAAAAATGGCCAGTTATTAATGACGACCGATTGAATTCCCAGGGCCGTTCTTAAAGTGTCACTGTCACATTCAGTATAGAACCAGTTCTGTTCCACTGTGAAACATCCTCTGGTTTACACTGTTTACACTGCCTGGAAACATCAGAAAACCACATTATAGAAGCCCGAGTCAGCCCCCTGAAAAGCTGCTATGGTTTCACTTCTAAACTGAGACGGCATTGGTGCAATAGTTTGTATATTTTATAATGTGCTTAATTTCTGTATCTCCTTTTTACCTCCACCAGGAGGTATTGGGATCACTTTGCTTTGTGTGCGTGCCTGCGGTGTGTTTGTTTGTTGTTTGTTAGCAAGATAACACAAAAAGTTATGGACAGATTTTCATTAAATTTTCAGGAAATGTTGATACTGGCACAAGGAAGAAACGATTACATTTTGGTGGGGATCGGGTGGGGGGGCTGATCTCTCTTGGCGGAGGTCTGCGCTCTCCCCGAGTGCTTTTCTTGTAATTCTTTTTATTCTGTATGTTGTGTGCTTGTGGTTTATGGACATGTGTCTGCAATAAAGTTTATTATATTAAACTACAACAGAGTACAACATAAATCCTGGTCACGAAGAACTCACTATTAACATTATTGAAGTAAAACACATTTAACCAACAAGAAAAGCACTCAGAGAGCGCAGACCTCCGCCAAGACAGATCTGTGCCCCCCCCCCCGTGGATCACCACCAAAATTTAATAATTTCTTCCTTGTGCCAGTATCAATATTTCCTGAAAATTTCATGAAAATCCGTCCATAATTTTTTGAGTTATCTTGCTAACTAACAAACAAACACACAAAAAAACATGTAAACACACAAAGCGAAGCGATCGCAATACCTCCTGGTGGAGGTAAAGAACCCTATGTTAAAACGATAACTACTTAATACTAAAACAATTCATCCTAAAACTTCAATATCTAAAGTAAAATATATTTCAGTAGTAATGCTGTACACTACTGCGTTACATCAGAAAGTAATCTGTTACTGTAATGCATTACTTTTGTAACACATTACTCCCAACACTGGGTATTACCCACTAAAAACTGATAGCCCCTCCCCTTTGACGCCTTTATTGTGGCTCATGGCAGCTCATGTGTACGTGTGCACTGAATATTTGAGTCTGTTGCACTTCTTGTTCACACCGTACACGACGTCTGCACTTGTGAAAGCTATTTAAAAGAACAAACTGCCGCTCCCTCCAGACCAGAGGAGAAATGTTCCAATCATAAAGTCTGACTGTGTTCTGCTATTGTGAGTGAAGCTCTTTAGTCATGTGTAGAAACGTTAAAGGCGCCTCTGAGGCCGGCTGTAGTTTCCCATATGTTTCTGTCTGTCAGTGGGTCTGCGCAGAGCACACACACTGGATTTACTGCACACTCCTTTTTATTCCATCAGTCATATGTGCTGATGTATGCATACCTGCATGTCTCCAGGTATGGCGGCTGAAGACCTGGTCCAGAGCTGCTGCGCTGCGGGCCAGAGATGGGCCTCTGAAAATAAGCACTGCAACCATCTGCCTCTGATCGGCAACGATAAGCACTCGATATGCAGGTAAGTGGTACGCCATCAGGGGGGTTTAACTGGATTTAATGAAGAGAATGGGTGAGATACTTCTATTGGATAATTACTGCAGTTTCTGCAACAAAATGTGATTTAACACCTTCATTCAGTGAGTGGCTTCTTATGTGTTAACCCATAAAGACCTGTAATGGCAGAATTACTTACATCCATATACAGTACCAGGCAAAAGTTTGGACTCACCTGGTTACCTCCGCCAAGGAGGTTATGTTTTTGCCAGGGTTTGTTTGTTTGTTTGTTTGTTTGTCTGTCCGTTAGTGTGCAACATAACTCAAAAAGTTATGGACAGATTTGGATGAAATTTTCAGGGTTTGTTGGAAATGGGATAAGGAAGAAATGATTAACTTTTGGGGGTGATCCGGAAGAAATCCTGGATTCTGGATCACTTTGAAATTTTCGTTAACATTGTGGTAAATGGGGCCAAAATTTTCGTTTCCCAATATCTCGCTTAATTATTGACCAAAACTCATGAAATTTCACTCAGGAATTGACAATGGGGTCCTCTATCACATTTCAAAGGCTGATCCGGATCTGATCCAGAAGGCGGATTTTATCTCAATTTATATAAAAAATGGGGTGCCCTTACTTTTTGGCCTACTGTGCCTTTAATATTAAAGGTAGAAATTTCTGACAAGCGCCATCGTGTAGCTCAGGTCAGTTTCGCATCGGGAGTATGCCACCGGATTTCATGTAGCTTTAATACTTAAGGAGCTAGATCCAGAAGAAAACCGCCATTACGAGAAATGTGATTTTCATGAATAACTACTGAACTAATAAGGATATAATTATGAATCCAGTTGCTAATGGTATGTTTTCATGGTCAAGGAATCTTAAAATATAGGTCAAATAAATATGGGACTAATATTTATGGTGGAAATCACAATATGGGGGAATTGTGCAAATCTCATGCAATTTGACTCAGGGATTTACAATGGGGTGTTCTATCAAATGGCAAAGACTGATCCGGATCTTTCAAAAGTTATGGACAGATTTGGATGAAAATTTCAGGAAATATTGATACTGGCACAAGGAACAAATGATTAAATTTTGGTGGTGATCGGGGGGGGCACTGCTCTGCCTTGGCGGAGGTCTGCGCTCTCCGAGTGCTTCTAGTTTTTCTTTATTTTTATGACTATTTCCATTGTAAATTCTCACTGAAGGCATCAAAACTATGGATGAACACGTATGGAATTATGTATTTTAAAAAGGTGTGACAAAACTCAAAGCATATTTTATATTTTAGATTCTTCAAAATAGCCACATTTTGCTTTTATTACTGCTTTGCACATTCTTGGCATTCTCTCAATGAGCTTCATGAGGTAGTCACCTGAAATGTTTTCCAAAAGTCTGGAAGGAGTTCCAAATGATGCTGAGCACTTGTTGGCCGTCTGTGGTCCATCTCATGTCATTTAAATAAGAAGGTGAGTCCAAACTTTTGCCTGGTAGTGTATATATTCATATATATTTTCATATATTTCATATATCATATAGGCTTCTAACTCTATTTCAGATAGATTCATGTCACTGTGTATTCTAGAGCAGTTTGGACCTCTTTTGTGTTGTGTCCAGAGTAGAAGGAAAAAAACAACATTTCTCACAGGGGTCGTATCTCTAAGTTCCTGACACTAACCAAAACACTTTGGACACATCATAATTTCCTCATGGGACACAGAAGACTACATTGTGATTTGTATTTTTGGGTTCAGACCGTCTCAGTCTTTTGTCTGAGTGATATCTCTTTCTATGGAGCTCCAAATAAAGTGATTTCTTTGACACTGAACACTTGAACTGACCCTTCTTTTTTGAAGATGAATTAGTAGAGTATTATTTTTCCATAACAGACCCAAAACAGCCAGTAACAACCAAAAGCATCCATTGATATAAACTGTTTAATACCTGCTGGTGCTTAAAAAAATTACATTGTGACTGTTTTACAGCCGAAAACAAAAAACAAAAAAAAAACCTCTTTCTCCAATAATGAAACTGGGTAATGGTGAAAATCAGATAACAATTATCCAAAACACTGTCAACAAAAAGAGCCAAGACTATGACTTTGGAAAACACATTGACATTTTGTGAATGGGAGTCAGAGCCAGTAATTAAAGCATCTTGTGATAGTTAATTTATTGATATTTAGGCTCATAAAGACCCAAACAGCCACTGATGACCAAAACCATCCACTGATGTAAACTGTTTAATACCTGTTGATTCCACTAATCCTATTAATACATGTAAATTATTGGTATAAAATACAGTTCTTTATCTTTTCATGGTCATCAGATATGATGCATTTGGATGGTCAGAGGCTCTGTAGTTTACCGTGGAAACACCAAAATTTTCGACAACATTGATTCACCAGTAAAACCCATGGAGTTGGATCAATGAGAGTGGATGGACACACTGGGTTTATGTTCAATTAATGAGAGATTTTACAGAAAAAGTCATTTTTTTCTTCAGTTTTCTGTGTATGTGACCCTCAACTTTAATCAGAGCTTTAATTAACATCTATACAATCAGTAAATGACATAATAGGAAAATACCTGATTTTCACTGAGGAAAAAAAAGCTAAATACAGACGATAATATCACAATAAATGGTGTTAAATCACTTAAGAAAGGTTAAATAAAGTTTGAGTTTTCTCAGTTTTCGATATAATAACCCTCAACTTGAACCAAAAAACACCCAAACATCCAGTGTCCTACTGATCTAAACTGTTTAATACCTGTTGATCCATTAATTCTATCAATACATGTAAATAATTGGTGTAAAATGCAGTTCTTCATCTGTTCATGGCCATCAGATATGACCCATTTGGACATTCAGAGGCTCTGTAGTTACCATGGAAACACCATCATCTTCTATAACATTGATTCACCAGTAAAACCCATGGAGTTGGATCAGTGGCAGTGGATGGACACATTTGTTTCATGTTCATTTAATGATATATTGTACTGAAAAAAGTCATTTTTTTCTCATAATCCTCAACTTTAAGCTTTTTCAAACATCTACATGAACAATGAATTAAATTTAGGAAAATGCATGATTTTCAGGGGAAAAAAAGCCAAACACAGAGGATAATATTATGATAAATGATGATAAATCACTTATAGAAAGGTTAAATAGAGAGAAAAAATCATTTAGGATCTGCCACAAAAATAAGACAGGGTCTTTATGGGTTAAACAACAAAGAAAGCATTTAAAACAACCTCAAATCAGCAGAAAAAAGACAATAATGCTGTTTTTATTAAATTTTTTTTAGTACACAGCAATTCTGAAAAAAAAAAAAAAAAAAAAAAAAAAAAAAAAAAAAAATATATATATATATATATATATATATATATATATATATATATATATATATATATATATATATTAATGGCTCATCCAAAATCATGTATTTTGTTGACTTGTGTATTTATATAATGCCAGATGATTCCTATGATTTTACAAATCCGGATAATATCCTAATTTTTTTCTTGTTTTAAATGTTTTTTGGAGGTTTTGTGGTACTTGTGCATTATTGTATTATTATGTAGTATTTGTTGTATTGAAAAACCAATAGAAGGGAAAACAAATCAAGTATTCCTTGTTTATATGATTAAGATAAGATAAGATAAGATAGGCCTTTATTAGTCCCACAAAGGGAAATTCCAGGTTAACAGCAGCAAAAGTACAAAAGCACACGAGCAACAGAAGTGCCAAATCAAAATGAAGACGAATCAAAAATCAAAAAGCTACAATTTACAGTTGTGCATATGTTAATCACGCCACAGGTTGGATAGGGTCAATTAAAACCACATGGTGGTTATTATTATTATTATTATTATTATTATTATTATTATTTTGACTCCACTTTGAACACAAATTTGACCCCCTGAATGTTAGCAAAAAATAACATTTATTTGACCAAAAAATTCAAGTCTGGCAAAAAAATGTTTTATTTGAAGTCGCCAAGAAAAAATATCACAAAATGACTCGGCCACGCCCCCTCAAAAATCTAAATACATTATGCAGTTGGGAGCCATCCCCAAATCTTTTTCCACGTAGAAAAATTCAACTTGGTACTGACATAGCCCATGGTAGGACAAGTAAAAAATTTCATTATGGTCCCGGCCTAAACCCAACAGGAAGTCGGCCATATTGGGTGGAAGTGTGGACATATAAAATCCCACCCCTCATACTTTCATCATCTCCTCCTTGGTTTTTATCCAATTTGCACCAAACTTGGTGAAAATCAATAACAACTTAATATACTTGAATAAAGATTAAAGATCAATAGTCTTCAAAATGATCTGTTCTTATGTCGCCTCTTGATGGATGTTCTGTGTATGTTGTGTTTGCGTCAGCGTTGCCATGAAGCAGTGTTGCCTGAGCTCCATGAAGGAGAGTCGGTGTGAATCAGGGATGATCTCAGCCAGAGGAGGAGCTACCTGCCAGGTGGAGGAGGTGGAGGAGGAGGGACGGTGTTCAGACGACTCATACCAGGCAAGTCACCAACAACAAACAATATCCGAAAGAGAACGATGTTTGATCGTGTTTGGATTGTGCCACCACTTACATATATGTTATATTAGGCCTGTAACGGTTCACGTACCGAACCGAACCGTTTCAGTACACACCTGTTCGGTTCGGTACACAGCTGTACCGAAATGGCACAGTATGATGACAAAAAGAAAAAGGAAGGTAAGACGTTGTTTGATGCGAAACTTTAAATACGCTAAAGTTTCACACGGACATATTGAAGGACACACGCATTGGCCCGAAATACGAAATAGTAGCTGATGTAAGGTTAAAAAAAACAACAAATATGATGTGAACCTGGAAGGAAGAGACTGAAGACCCTCCACCATCAGTCCAGTCCTGTCTGGGATCAGTTCAGGTTCAGGTGAAAGACAACAATGAGGAAAGGGACTGTGATAAGACGGACGTTGTTTGGCCCCTAGGAACTACGGTAGTTCTAAAACACTGACACTAGCTCTGTCTGTCTCTCACACACGCTGTATAACAGAGGAATAGAACTCGGAGTTGGCCGCTGAAAGTTTATAAAAATAAAGATTCACTTTCGTTTCACGCCAGCGTTAGTTACGTTAGTTATGGACCAGAGGACCTCAACCCCCCCCCCCCCCCCCCCCCCGCTCCGACCAAAAAAAACAACAAACAAAACCATCCCCCAGACAAATCGCACCTTGCGCGCGCACACACACGCGCACACACACACACACAAGTACACAAAGTGTCCTAAACAGTTTGTTCTCTGTCCTAAAATAAATAATTTGGTTCATTGTGTTGTCAATGTGTCTCTTCAGTTTGTTTCAACAGAATACCAGTTTACCGTCCTGTTAATGTTGCACTTCATGCAGAATTTTTTTGTTGATATTTTTATGCAGAATGTGAACTGACAGAACTGGGATTAGGTTTTTTTTGTTTGTTCAAAACTACCTGTCAGGGAAAAGTGCAATACTAATGTTTAAAATACATTTAGTAATATTAATAATTTATTTTATTTTCTATTTGATTTATAGCAGCAGAATTATAGTATTCCTGTTTTCCTATATTCTATTGTGTCCAAAAATAGGGGGAAAAAATGTTCAAAAAGTCATAAATATATTAAAGACATTTTGTGGGGTTTTCTTTTTTCGCGTACCAAACCGAAAAAAAACTAACCATGGCTTTGAAAACCGAAACCATACCGAACCAAAAATTTTGTGTACCGTTACAGGCCTAGTTTATAATATAATTTTACAGACCAAAAAAAGCTGTGATTTGTACCAAAGATGGTAAACAAACAGCTAGTTTTGGACTTGTCGTATGTAATACACACCACCAACACCAGAAGAGCTGCTGCCTTGGTACATTTGACCTCAACCTTCAAAAGTGAAATGAAAAAGTCTTAGAAGAGAAAAAAAAACGCTACAAGTCTGAACATCGTAGACAGAGACCTTTAGCTAACGTGACCTCCATGACTTTTGGATGTGTAGTCTATATAGAGTACTTTCCCAGATACATTCACAGTTTTACCGTAAACTGTAGGCGCTTTTCCATCGACCATCATATTGCGCAAATATAACTTGCGCATAAAAATTTGCCTAATGGAAAAACGACAACCAAAACTCTTGTTTTTCAATGAAAAGTTTTTGCTCTGGCAAGAGTTGGTTTATCAGGTGTAGTGAAATTGGTATATCACACAAAACTGTAATGGAAGGACCTTTTTCCACAACTAGAGTCACGTGAACAAAAAAACCCAGGTGTTGACGGATGTTACAACAAGAGAAGAAGAAGAGTTTTAAAAGAAACATGTCGTGGTATGTGTGGACACACCAGGAAACTGAATCATTTTTTACTTTAGTACGGGATAGAGGAATAATATATAATAATAATAATAATAATGAATATATCTGTAAATAAACATGTTATTTACATTCATCGCCATGTTTATGGAATGACTTCTCGTGTCATCTCGCGATAATAAACAAATGACCGCATTTGTGGTTTAATAGAAAAACTGACATTACGCACTTCTGTTTTTTCAACATTTAGTGAATATCAGTAAAGTTTTGTGCAGATGTCCAATGGAAAAGTGACTTGTGACTTTCTTGACTTGTAAGAAAGTCAGAGAATCATTTGTGTAAATGATGCATATTTCAAACCAAATGTAACTTGTCTGTAATGGACTTTTTTCTTTTTTCAAACTAAGGTTTCATGGTGAGACTTTTGCTCTCTGTCTGTATGACGGACTCTTGGTTTAGGTTCTGGTCTTAGGTTGAAGGTGCATTGTGGATTCTCATGTCCTTATGTGTTTACGTAAAGTTTATGTTGGAGTCCGTTTTGGGCTGGACATAAAGTCTACTTTTCCAGTCCATTTAAATTAGTGACATCTTGGTAACCATCATGTTGCTGTTGTTCGGTGTTTCAGATCCACATCTTATGAAATGCATCTTTTTTTTGTGCTTATTTTATTATAATCTCTGATAAACCTTATCTATGCCAGCAGAGAGGTTTCTGTAAATGTCAGGATATTTAAGTTAATGGAAAACAGGCTGAAATATATTAAAAACTGGCACTGCCAAAATAGTTTCTGAAGGCATCTTTCAAACCTGTAAACACTTCCATATGGACGTAGGAATCGTACCTTTAGAGTCGGCTCAAATAGCAAAAGGAAACCCAGTGGTTTGGCTCCGGAGCAGCTGTTCATGTGTTCAGAACGCCAACAAACGCTTTCAGAGCAGAGGAAAAAAAAAAGGTGAAAGTCTGGATTTCTGTGCATGACAGGAGGTCTGGTCTGAGGTTTCACATGAAATGTTTTACGGAATAAACCTGGATGGCTGTTAAACCATCCTGTCTACCTCCCCTCTGCTGTTTACTAAACAGAGGAGGGTTGTAAATACACTGCAAAAATCCAAATTCTACCAAGGGTATTTTTCTCATTTCTAGTCCTAGACCTCATCACTCTTAAAATCAGACAGAATCACCTAAAGAGGAACTTTTCAGTGAGATATAAGAACTGATTTATAGACAGTAGATCTGGAAAATCCTATTACAAGTAATCTTAGCAAGATATTTTACACTTATTCCATTAACAGATTTTTTATTTATTTATTTTATTTTATTATTATTATTTTGCTTAATTTCAGATTTTTTTGCTTAATTCCAGACTTTTTTTTTTTTTTTGCTTAATTCAAGAATTTTTGTGCTTAATTCAAGAATTTTTTTTACTTAATTGAAGATTTTTTTCTTTTTTTTTCACTTAGGTCAAGATTTTTTTTTTTTGCTTAATTCAAGATGTTTTTTGCTTGATTATGTTTAGTTTTTTTTTTTTTTTTTTTTTTGCTTAATTCCAGATTTTTTTGCTTAATTCGAGAATTTTTTACTTAATTTAAGATTTTTTTTTTTTTTTTTTTTTTTGCTTAAAGTAAGATTTTTTTGCTTATTTCAAGAATTTTTTTTTTTGCTTAATTCCAGATTTTTTTTTCTGCTTAATTCAAGATTCTTTATTGCTTGATTCAAGATTTTTTTTTTTTTGCTTCATTACATTTTTGCTTAAATTAAGATTTTTTTATTTTTTTTTGTTCAATCTCATTTTTTTTTTTGCTTAACTCAAGATTTTTTTGTTTAATTAAATTTTTTCACTTAATTCAAGATTTTTTTTGCTTGATTCAAGATTTTTTTTTTTTTTTGCTTAATTCAAGATTTTTTTTATTTTTTTTTGCTTAATTCGAGATTTGTTTTGCTTAATTCAAGATTTTATTTATTTATTTATTTATTTTTGCTTAATTCATGATTTTTTTTTTTTTTTGGGGCATAGTTAAAGATTTTTTTTTTTTTTGCTTAAGTCTAGATTTCACTCACTGAAAAGTTCCCCTTTTGGTGATTCTGTCTTATTTTAAGTGTGATGTGATATTTGGACTAGAAATGAGAAAAATACACTTTGTTAGATTTAGATTTTTTCAGTGTAGAGGTCCTGACTACAGATGCTGGTGACTCCATAACTCACTCTGATGTCATGTTTTTTTCGGGGTGGGGGGGCAGGTGTGTTGCAGCTGCTGTGTCCTCGGCTTACGGGTGCGAAGTGAAGGACGGGGATGCGATGCCCATCAGTACCTGGGATACCCCTGTGGTCACATCTTCCTCACCTGCTGTGAGGAAGAGGAGGAAGGTCCGAACAGCCAGACCCCCCTGAGACCAAAGCAGAAGCCCAGACCCACGTCACTGCCCAGGAAAGGTAACGGACGAAACACTGGAAGAATAAAACCACCTGTTCCATTTCTGTCAGGTAGGAACTTTCTTTTTAGTTATTAGGAGAAAACAAAAATCAACCTGTTTTTTTTTTAATTAGGTTTATCTGTTTTGACACTGAAAAAGAAAAACACCTTGAAATTCAATTTTAATTCTTCTATTTTAAAACAACAATCAATGAACCACTAGTTTTTCTTTTGTTTCTAAAAAGAAAATCCAATTACCAACAGATTCACTGACCCTCAACACATGAATACGTCAGGAACTTCTGGGTCAGACCAAATCAGATATCAAAAATGTCAACATGAAACCCCATGTTTGGTCCATTTGATTATTTCCAATTTTAAATTTGTGCATTCAATCGAAAGAATGAAAAGCAACTTGTTTTTTTAATTTTTGATTTGTACATGAATAATGAAATAACAAGTCATTTTTTCTTTTTCCAATTGTGGATTCTCAATTGAATGTGAAAAGAACGAATGATACACGGATTCGTAAAGCTGGACACTTTTTTTTTTTTTTTTTTTTTTATTGAAATCTTTATTTCAAACATGTAGAGAGTGAAATCAAAACAAAACCAACCAACAAAATATCAGTAATGATTCATAAAAGGTTGATAAGTAAAGAAAAGAGAAAAAATAAATACATGTTTTTTTTTGTTTTTTTTTTAATAATTAATTAAATATGCTCGAAAAGGAGTAGGAAGAAGTAAAAACTTGTATAGTCCTACCCCCAATCTCTATTTCTTATGATCTCTGTATAAATAATAGCAATTATTATTTTATATGAATATCAATAAAACAACAACAACAACAATAATAATAATAATGACGACAATAGCAATAATGACAATAATGACAATAATAATAATAATAATAATAATAATAATAATAATAATAATAATAACACTGATCTTAAATCAGTGTTATGACAGAATATCTACACACATATTAACTTCTGGTCTAATTAGTATTACCTGGGGTCACTTTCCCGGACCCTTTTACAGAAGGTAAAAATTGCAATAATCTTTACTGACATTTTGTGCTAATGTTAACTAACGTATCACATTTGGACTGGACTAAATCTCTGGTACTTTTTCCTTTCGCCCTCGTACCTGTGTCAAACTAATCCAGTCCAAACAGGCTTTAGTTAATTCTTCCTGTGGCTTTGACCTCAGGATATATTTGGAACCATATCTGGCCTGAGCTAACTCTGTTTTTTGTTTTTTTTCCCTCTGATTCATGCTTATGTCGGAGGTGGGGTACGGGCCCAGTTTGATCTTTGCAAAGACAGATGTTCCGTGCTGATTGGTCAGGAGTCACGTTACCATTCAGAGTAATGGGTATAGATGTACGCAGGCTGGGCTGAATGAGGACCAGATGGAGGCTCAGCCTGTTGTCTGTCTACAAACGCCAGCAGAGTTTGCCTCCACCTCTGATCCATCAAATACCTAATGGTAGTGACATTCACCGATACATTTTACCATCGGGTTGGTCCAGGGTAAGCATTCAGAAGGGTTAAAATACAAGTTTGAAAAAAAAAAAAAAAAGAATAAAATAAGCAACGTGAACAAAATAAGCCACAAACTGAACAGAACTGAAGAAAAAATTCATAAAATAAAAAACAAAATGTAGAAAAATAACCCAAATAAGCCACTAAATGAACAAAAACAAATACAATATTTACAAAAATAAAAAATAAAATGAAAAATATGGAAAAAATTGGCTAAAATGAAGTCAAAATTATGACGGCATATTAGGGCCACATAAGAAAATAAAAACACCTGTCACTACAAGAATAAAGTCGTTATTTAACGAGAATAAAGTCGTTATTTAACGAGAATAAAGTCGCAGTTATAAAAATCTCATTATGTAATGAAAATAAAGTCATTTTTTAACGAGAATAAAGTCCTTAATTAACAAGAATAAAGTCGTAGTTTTAAAAACTCATTATTTAACGAGAATAAAGTCGTTATTTAATGAGAATAAAGTCGATATTTAATGAGAATAAAGTCATTATTTAACAAGAATAAAGTCATTAATTAACGAGAATAAAGTCGTAGTTTTAAAAAACTCATTATTTAATGAGAATAAAGTCGTAGTTTTAAAAATCTCATTATTTAATGAGAATAAAGTCCTTAATTAACAAGAATAAAGTCGTAATTTTAAAAACTCATTATTTAATGAGAATAAAGTCGTTATTTAATGAGAATAAAGTCGTTATTTAATGAGAATAAAGTCAATATTTAATGAGAATAAAGTCATTATTTAACAAGAATAAAGTCATTAATTAACAAGAATAAAGCTGTAGTTTTAAAAAAAACTCATTATTTAAGGAGAATAAAGTCGTTATTTAATAAGAATAAAGTCGTTATTTAACAAGAATAAAATTGTTATATAATGAGAATAAAGTCGTACCCACTCATTGCATAATGGAGAACTTGGAACATTTTGTGATGTTAGGGTTAAAATACAAGTTTGTGACCATGAATGCATTATTTTGGTGGTATAACAAAACCAGACCTAAAGAAAACAAACAGACAAAAAAAAGGTGGTACAATCCAAAGGAGACTAAAAAGTATTCCTCTCTTCCTATTGGCTGTTTTTCAAAGTTAGGTCTCAACCAGAAGGGGCGGGCCTTCAGCTCTCTATAGTTTCACAAACCGAACCCTTTCCAAAAACGCCTTATACATGTATGTTAACCTTATCCTGCTTCTGCTCTCTCCACTCTAACTCTATTTCCATTCAAATTTAGTCCAGTCCATGCATTTTGGCCGCACAGCTCTTTTATCATAACTCTAAGTAACAGTTTCATGATGAGGATGGAAATTATAAGGTTTAAATCGATAACAGTTGAGAGTTCCATGTAAGAAAACAACACCAAACGTCGATACTCCAGACAGGTTGTTAAAGTTGTTAAAAGCTTACAAATGTTCCCAGAGTTGGAACATTTGTAAGCTTTTAACTGTAGTTTTTTATTGGATCCACATCCACAGCGTGAACGTGTTGCGCTCTATTATCCAGTTCCTGTTTGGGTTTTAATGAGAATAGTTGTATCCAAGTGTGATGATGAGGTAAGGGCAGTGTCCTCCCTTTTGTTCATTCATAACATCACAGGGATTCCTGCTAAACCCCCCCCCCCCCCCCTTTAATAGGCTCTGTTCTAAGCATTGAGTGCAGCTCATTTCCTTCAGTTTTATAAGATAAATCTGAATGATGTCACTGTGAAGGAGGGAGTGGGTGAACCTGTGTGTGTGTGTGAGGATGCACCAAGGAAGGCTTTACTGAGCCAGTGTTTTATGGATAAAAAAAAACAACAAAAAAAAAAAATAGGATGAGATGCACTGTAATTATTTCCATGGGGGGGATACGTTTTCAGTCTTATGACTCAGCGCCTTTTAATTAAAACAGGAATCATTTAATCGCCTCGCTCCTCTGAATTTAAAGCCGAGCTAATGACTGTGAGAAACATTTACTTTAAAAATCACTAATGGATTTGTTGAAGTCAACTCCTGGCCTGAACCTTTACCTGGACACTACAGGTGTGTGTTGAAGAGTATTCATTTATTTATTTATGTATGTATGTATGTATGTATGTATTTATTTATTTATATTTATTTATATTTATGTATGTATGTATTTATTTATTTATATTTGTATTTATTTGTTTTTATTTATTTATTTATTTATTGCTATTTATATTTATTTCTTTATTTTTTAATTAATTAATTAATTAATTAATATTTATTTATTTATTTATTTATTTCTATTTTTTCTATTTATTTATTTATTTATTTATTTATTTATTTATGTATTTATTTATTTATTTCTATTTATTTCTGTTTATTTCTATTTATTTATTTTTATTTCTATTTATTTATTTATTTATTTATTTGTATTTATTTCAATTTATTTATTTATTAATTTCTATTAATTTCTATTTATTTCTATTTATTTATGTATTTAACTCTTAGGGGTCTGAGCCTATTTTGGCCATTTTTGAGTACTTTTGATTTTGCCTTTATATGTTTATGTTTATGTTTATGTTTACACATTTGGCAGACGCTTTTTTCCAAAGCGACTTACAGGGGAAAACCAATTAAATCACTCAATCAATCAAATTTTATTTATATAGCGCCAGATCACAAAAAAGTTATCTCTTGACATTTTATATATAGAGTTGGTCAAAACCAGACTCTAAGTCAATTCTACAGAAACCCAACAGAATCCTCCAGGAGCAAACACTTGTGACTGGTGACAGTGGCGAGGAAAAACTTCCCTTTAACAGCAGAAACCTCGAGCAGACCCAGACTCCTGGAGGATGGACGTCTGCCTTGACCAGTTGGGGTTAAAGAGAGAGAGTAGAGAAGGGGAAAAAGAGAGAGCGATAGAGATAGGGACTGGGGGAGAGGGGGAGAAGGGGGGAGTAGGGGGAGACACATGGAGGCGGTTGAGGATAAGTGAGTGGTGATGATGAGGGCAGGGAAGAGGCCGGACCACCGCAGCAGGTCCAGAGATAATCGTGAAAGAATCTGTGGTTGTCCTGGGAAAAACCTTATTAGAATATTTAAAATGGAATGTTTGAAAGTGCTAGGACAGGAGGTGCTCTCGGAAGAGCTGGGTCTTCAGGAGCTTCTTGAAGATAGGCAGGGATGACTCTGTTCTTGTAGCACTTGGTAGAGCGTTCCACCAACGTGGAACGACCCATGAAAAGAGCCTACTTTTGATTTTGCCTTTATATACAATACACGGTCTATATATATATATATATATATATATATATATATAAACTATACATTTTGAAAAATTACCCCCAGTTCTGCATTTATAATTTTTTGGAGTTTCCTTTTCAGGACGTCTGTAGGTAGTGGGTTGGTGGATATTTGTCCAGATTTACAGACCCAGGTTTTCATGCATGAGTGAACAGGAGCAATCTGCACAATCCAAGTTAAAACTGGTTTGCACGAAGTAGCGGTGGGATTTAAATCCAATCAAAGGTCATGGGAGGGGCCAATGGGCATCCATCTTGTTTTCTACAAAATTGGGACCGTGCCGCCCATGGAAGTGAAAGTGAAACATAACACTCATTTACCTTTCCTCCACCTCCTGAAGCTTTGCAAACTTTCATTTGAGGCAGTAGGACTGCACCATGCACCATGGCAAAAAATTTGTTTAAAAAGCATCGAATTGTGGAACAAAGTTTGTTCGTCCTTGTAGTGACCATTCTCCTTCAAAATCGTAAATTTAACAGCAATTGCACTCAGTATCTTCTTATTTTTCTCAGTATTTTATTAGTATTTTACTAAATGCTGCTGACAATCTGGGACCTGAGAACAGTGTTTTGTTTCTGTGTATTTTTTCTGCTGAAATGACTAATGAATATGAATGTGAATCTGAATGTGAATCTGAATGTGAATGTGAATCTGAATGTGAATGTGAATCTGAATGTGAATCTGAATGTGAATGTGAATCTGAATGTGAATGTGAATCTGAATCTGAATGTGAATCTGAATCTGAATGTGAATCTGAATGTGAATGTGAATCTGAATGTGAATGTGAATCTGAATCTGAATGTGAATCTGAATCTGAATGTGAATCTGAATGTGAATCTGAATGTGAATGTGAATGTGAATCTAAATGTGAATGTGAATCTAAATGTGAATGTGAATGTGAATCTAAATGTGAATGTGAATCTAAATGTGAATGTGAATGTGAATCTGAATGTGAATGTGAATGTGAATCTGAATGTGAATCTAAATGTGAATGTGAATGTGAATCTAAATGTGAATGTGAATCTGAATGTGAATCTGAATCTAAATGTGAATGTGAATGTGAATCTGAATGTGAATCTGAATCTAAATGTGAATGTGAATCTGAATCTGAATGTGAATCTGAATCTGAATGTGAATCTGAATGTGAATCTGAATGTGAATCTGAATCTAAATGTGAATGTGAATGTGAATCTGAATGTGAATCTGAATCTAAATGTGAATGTGAATGTGAATCTGAATGTGAATCTAAATGTGAATGTGAATGTGAATCTAAATGTGAATGTGAATCTGAATGTGAATCTGAATCTAAATGTGAATGTGAATGTGAATCTGAATGTGAATCTGAATCTGAATGTGAATCTGAATCTGAATGTGAATCTGAATGTGAATCTGAATGTGAATCTGAATCTAAATGTGAATGTGAATGTGAATCTGAATGTGAATCTGAATCTAAATGTGAATGTGAATGTGAATCTGAATGTGAATCTGAATGTGACTCCTTCCAGTGTCAGACACCAAGTTCCCCAAAGAGGCCTTCTCCATCGGTGCCACAGACGACGCTGCCAACACGGTGGAGGAGCAGGAGGAGGTGGATGAGTGTCAGCTGTACGCAGGCCAGCTGTGCCAGCACACATGCACAGACACGTGGGGCTCGTACCGCTGTGGATGCCACCCAGGATACCACCTGCAGCCGGACGGACACTCCTGTGCACCAGGTCCAACAACTGCACCTGCACCTGCACAGACTAGGACCGACAGGACACTGTTTAGGACGGGATTAGATTAGATTAGATTAGATTAGATTAGATTAGATTAGATTACATTACATTACATTACATTAGGATTGGATTACCTTAGATTACATTACATTAGGATTGGATTACTTTAGATTACATTACATTACATTAGGAATGGATTACTTTAGTTTAGTTAAGAGTAGATTACATTACATTACATTAGGATTGGATTACTTTAGATTAGATTACATTAGATTACATTAGGATTGGATTACTTTAGTTTAGTTAAGATTATATTAGGTTAGTTTGTATTAGGATTAGATTAAATTACTTTATATTAGATTAGATCAGATTCGATTATGATTGGATTAGTTTAGATTAGATTGTATTAGTTTAGATTAGATTAGTTTAGATTAGATTAGGATTAGTTTAGTTTGGATTAGATTAGATTAGATTAGATTATGATTGGATTTGTTTAGATTCGATTTGACTGGATTAGTTTAGATTACTTTAGATTCGATTAGTTTAGATTGGATTAGATTAGTTTATAGTAGATTTGATTTGATTCAATTCGATTACTTTAGTTTAGATGATATTAGATTAGTTTACATTAGGATTACATTGGATTGGATTAGTTTAGATTAGACTGGATTAGTTTAGATTGGATTAGTTAAAATTAGATTAGGATTAGTTTAGTTTGGTTTAGATTACATTACATTACATTACATTAGATACAACTTAATTGATCCTTTGGGCAGAGACCATTGAGGTTCCAATAGCAGCACAAACACTGAATATATACACAAGAAAATATAACTCTAAAAAAGAAAACAGTATTGAAAAAAACAAACAAAAAAAAACAAGCAATTATACTTTGTAAAGTATAAGTAGCAAAGTGATGATAATAATAATAATAATAATAATAATAATAATAATAATATCTAATTATGCTGTTTGATTTCTCCTGATCACATTACTGCTGTTATCTGATAAAGCGTTTCAGTTTGTGTTGTTTACATCGTCACCTGAATAATCTCATAAATGCAGAAATCAGACAATGATCAGAGTATTAGTGCGCACATAAATTAACTCAGTGTCGACTGTTGATCTGTGAAATTATCACTTAAGTGAGTTTTCATTCCTGTGAGTAAATGGACATTTAGTGTTACAGTCGGTCTGAAACTCAAAGTAAGAACAGTCCGGTTTGTGTCATTTAAATAAACACACACACACACATGCACAGTGACCTGTTGACTCATATTTACTGATTAAATGATGGTGGATTTATCTGTAACCAACATTTCTTTACATCAGATAAACATCATTAATTCTACCGGGTTTGTTTGCTCAGTGTGGAGGAGCCGCTCCATAAAAACTACATGTCGGAAACAATAATTAGTTAACAAATAAACAATAAATGACCGTAACGTTTATCTCATGTGAACTGTTTTTTGTTTTTGTTTTTTTTTGCGTCTTGTGGTTTCAGAGTTATCCAGTTCTGTGTGTGTGTGTGTGTGTGTGTGTTTGTGGTTTTATTGTCAGTGCTGTGCATGTTAATGTTAACAGCGTGTTCCAAGTTCATCCTAAAATTAATGTACATGGTTAACAGCCTGGTTAAATGAGACTCTGCTGGCCACAGAATTTACGGATCATTTTAGGACGAACGGTGGTGGGGCGTCACAGTCTGGATCATTAGTGGAAAGTCCTGCTGAATATACATGTATGTGGGATTTAGACACTGGTCGGATCTCCACTTTCACCGCTTATAATAAACACAAGAGCTATAAATGTTTAATAGGAATTTCTATGGTCTTGCAGTGGCAGATTGTTTTGCTAAATACAAGACAGACTGTTATATGTAACCCATAAAGACCTAGCGCTACTTTTAGGGCAGTTCTCAAATTAATTTTAACCATTTATTATAATTTTATCCTCTTTTTTTTTTTTTTTTTTTTTTGTTTTTGTTTTGTTTTTTCCATTCCTCGTTTATTCTTTGAATATCATACAAAACTTTCCTTTCTGGCAAAATTAAATGTCCACACCTCAAATGTGAATGAAAAGTGAGTCGCTAATCCAAGTTTTTTAGTAGAATATAAAACAAATACTAGAAAAGACTCAGAGAGCGCAGACCTCCACCAAGGCAGATCAGTCTTGGCGTTGGATCAATGACAGTGGATGGACACACTTGGTTTATGTATATTAAATAGTAAAATGAACAAAAACTTTAGAAATCCTAAAGAACACCAAAAAAAAGTAAAAAAAAAAAAAAAAAAAAAAAAAAAAACCTCCAAATGGAGTAAAAAAATAATAATAATAAAATAAAATAAGCAACAAAATGAACAAAAACAGCCAAAGTGATCAAGGAAATTAACAAAAATGAATAATAAATCAACAAAATAATAAGTAACATGGACAAAATAAGCCACAAACTGAACAAAATTGAAGAAAAAATTATAATTAACCCATTGAGTTGGATCAGTGACAGTGGATGGACACACTGGGTTTATAGATATTAAATAGTAAAATGAACAAAAACTTTACAAATCCTAAAGAACACAAAAAAAAGTTTAAAAAAAAAAAAAAAAAAAATCCAAATGGAGTAAAAAAAATAATAATAATAAAATAAAATAAGCAACAAAATGAACAAAAACAGCCAAAGTGATCAAGGAAATTAACAAAAATGAATAATAAATCAACAAAATAATAAGTAACATGGACAAAATAAGCCACAAATTGAAGAAAAAAGGATCATTAACCCATGGAGTTGGATCAGTGACAGTGGGTGGACACACTGGGTTTATACATTAAATAATATAATGAACAAAAACTTTACAAATCCTAAAGAACACGAAAAAAATAAGTTAAAAAAAATCCAAATGGAGTAAAAAAATAAAATAAAATAAGCAACAAAATGTACAAAAACAGCCAAAGTGATCAAGGAAATTAACAAAAATGAATAATAAATCAACAAAATAATAAGTAACATGGACAAAATAAGCCACAAACTGAAAAAAATTGAAGAAAAAATAATAATTAACCCAATCAATCAATGACAGTGGATGGACACACTGGGTTTATGTATTAAATAATAAAACGAACAAAAACTTTACAAATAACGTGAAAAAAATAAGCAAAAAAAAAAAAAAATCTGTGAGATGAATGTGTTCTAAAACATTTGGAATCAATGAAATGTCAACACAACTGAACATATTTAACCATTTAATTTTTGTAATTTTAGGGGAAGCCGGGCTTCCCTTGCAGTCTGTGAGAAACCGCCACTGACACACGTATATTAGAAGACAATAGACAGAAAACAAAGAGACTAGACAGACAAAAAACAAAAAAATAAACATACAATAGACAAAAAAACAGATTAAAAAAGACTAAGACCAAACCATTTCCATGTTCGTTTTTAAATTAGATCTTTATTGTCATTGTACAAATCTGATCAGTAGCTCTTCAGCCGTGAGCAGAAATAAAACAGTAAATAGATTTGATAATAAATAAAAATATATATGCACAGCGATAAAACAAAACAAAAAAAAAAAGTGTAGCAGCAGAGAATGAAGCAGCAGGACATGGGCTGCAGAATGTATTAAAATGCAATATGAGCAGTGTGACTGAAAAAGGCCATAAAGTCCCAGTTGGACCATATGGACCTGATGTCAAAAGAACCTCCATTTGCATCGACGTACATCTGTGTTTATTTACTGAAATGGTGTTCATGTTGTCTCTTATTTGCCCTCCTGTTATAAATGCCTCATTTAATCTAAATGACGGAAGATGAGAAAATCCCTACGCTATAACATTTTAAATATTTCACTTCCATTAAAGGCTTATACAACAAGGAACTTGATTTGTATCTTATGCTCATTTATAGTCATTTCGCCATGATTATGCAGCGGTTTAACTGCAATAGATTTCATTAACATCCGTACTGGTATGGCACTTGAACAAGGCCCAGTTAAATGGCCTCATCAACATTCCCAGCAACCTCAAATGAAAGATAATTTATTCACAGACCTCGTTCTGCTCTTAAAGCTTCAGTCTAATGACAAAAACATTCGGCATGGGTCGAATCTGCACCGGCCTTCAGTTGTCATTAGGAAATAGATATTATGTGGAATATGACTCTTTTTAGAATTGGTTTTAAATATCAGGAACGAGTGAGTCAACCTGATGTCATTTATTTCTGCTGCATGTTGAACTGGTTTAAAGCAGGGTGAATGGATTTCCCTCCTGGAGTTTAACCCCGCACTTCTCGCTCTGTTATGGTATTAGGGATGTAACGATTACCGGTATAATGATAAATATGTGGTAAAATTCCTAACAGTTAGTATTATCGTTTAAATTCTAATTATCATTATAACCGTGTTTGATTACTGCACTTTCAACACAAACTTGATATGGAAAATGGTCGAACAACGGCGATAAGGTTTCATCTTTAATGCACATTTGTGTGTTTGGCATTCACTGTTTTAGACTCATGTTCATTTAGGTTCCACATTTAGACCACTATGAGCTAAAGTGGATCAGAATCAGTCAAATAAGAACAGAATAAACTAGAAATAATGACAAATAGAAACACTTCTCACACCATTACACTAAAAATATACTAAAGTATACAAAAACTATGCAAAATACACTAAAAATATACTAAAGTATACAAAAAATATGCAAAAATACTCTAAAAACATACTAAAGTATACTAAAAATATGCAAAAATACACTAAAGTATACAAAAAATATGCAAAAATACAACAAAAAATATACTAAAGTACACAAAAAATATGCAAAAATACACTAAAAACGTACTAAAGTATACTAAAAATATGCAAAAATACAACAAAAAATATACTAAAGTACACAAAAAATATGCAAAAATACACTAAAAACGTACTAAAGTATACTAAAAATATGCAAAAATACACTAAAGTATACAAAAATATGCAAAAATACACTAAAAATATACTAAAGTATACTAAAATTGTGCAAAAATACACTAAAGTGTACAAAAAATATGCAAAAATACACTAAAAACATACTAAAGTATACTAAAGATATGCAAAAATACACTAAAAATATACTAAAGTATACAAAAAATATGCAAAAATACACTAAAAATAGACTAAAGTATACAAAAATATGCAAAAATACACTAAAAACATATTAAGTATACTAAAAATATGCAAAAATATACTAAAAATACACTAAAGTATACAAAAATACACTAAAAATATACTAAAGTATATTAAAAATATGCAAAAATACACTAAAAATACAAAAAAGTACACAAAAAATATGCAAAAATACACTAAAAACATACTAAAGTATACAAAAAATATGGAAAAATACACTAAAAATATACTAAAGTATACTAAAAATATGCAAAAATACACTAAAAATACACTAAAGTGTACAAAAATATGCAAAAATACACTAAAAACAAACTAAAGTATACAAAAAATATGCAAAAATACACTAAAAATATACTAAAGTATACAAAAAATATGCAAAAATACACTAAAAACATACTAAAGTATACTAAAAATATGCAAAAATACACTGAAGTATTCAAAAAATATGAAAAAAAAACCACTAAAAACATACTAAAGTGTACTAAAAATAAGCAAAAATACGCTAAAGTATACAAAAATGTGCAAAAATACATTAAAAGTATAATAAGTATGCAAAAAAATATGCAAAAATACACAAAAAACATACTAAAGTAGACAAAAGATGTGCAAAAATACACATAAATACATATCTTTAATGCACATTTGTGTGTTTGATGTTTACATGTTAATATTTGAATGTTTCTGCCACAGAAAGTACATTGTGCCTATTATTTTATTTGGGGTTTTTTTTTGTTGCTGTTTTTGTTTTTTTTAATTATTTCAGACTGTGTTTAAATACTCCGTGAACATTTTGACCACATTTCAACAGTACCGCCATAATAATGATAACAGTGATATGAACTGTTCGTATCGCTTCATCCCTGTATGGTATGTGAGCGCTGACATGTTCTTCCTGCTTTGTTTCTGCAGTGAGTCCTGATGAAGACAACAGAGTCAAAGAGGAGGAGGACAGCCCCGTGGCCCCGCCCACAGCCTCCACTACCACCACCACAACCAGTACGACCAGTACGACCAGCAGAAGCCCTGTCCGCCGGAATCCATGTGCAGGTAATGCTAATGCTAACAATGTTCTACAGTGGCGGAAAAAATTATTAGACCACCCCTTGTTCTCTTCAATTTCTAGTTTTTGTTTTGTTTTGTTTTTTATTCGTCTTTTTTGAACAATGTAACAGTACATACAAAGGAACGGAATTACAGTGCATTCATTATACATTGCCTTTTATATCATTTCCCCTCCTATGCCCAAACCAACCTGAAGGCCCTCTGAGAAGGGGCAACAGAAGGAAGAAGAACGTTATTATAACATAGTCTCTGAGCAGCAGAAAACCAAATAAGTACAAGCAATAACAAATCTGTGATGTACAAAAATATTAACAGAGTTAACGGAAATAGAAGAATTTTTTTTTTTTAAATAAATAAATAAAAATAATAATGATAATAAAAAAAAGACATACCTTGTAGATACTTGTGCCTACTGTAAAATATTAGACATTACATACATGTATCAAATGTGACAATAATTGGTAGACGGAATGAATTACGACGAAAAACAACACCTAAACTAGAAGCACTCGGAGATCGCAGACCTCCACCAAGGCTGATCAGTGGCCCCCCCCCCCCCGATCACCACCAAAATTTAATCATTTCTTCCTTATCCCACTTCCAACAAACCCTGAAAATTTCATCCAAATCTGTCCGTAACTTTTTGAGTTATGTTGCACACTAACGGACAGACAGACAAACAAACAAACAAACCCTGGCAAAAACATAACCTCCTTGGCGGAGGTAACAATACCAAAATAGAGTAGGGTGGAGGTGCAATAGGTCAATCTGAAGGCAGTGTTCGTAAAGATCGAAAGTAATCTAAAAAAGATTGCCATTTATTAAAAAAATTTAGTTAAGGGACCTCGTAGTGAGAGTCTAATCTTTTCTAATTTAAGAAAAAACATAACATCCTTTAGCCAAAGTGAAATAGACAAGGGTTTAGGAGACTTCCACAAAAATAAGATGCGTCATCTTGCAAGGATGGATGTAAAAGCTATGATATCGGACTCTATTTGGTTCAAACTGGAGTCAACAGTGAGCCCAAATATCGCTATAAAAGGGCAAGTATTGACATTTTTCCTCAGAATACAGGGTGGGGAAGCAAAATTCACAATGAACATTTAGTTGTTTTTTCTCAGCAGGCACTACGTCAATTGTTTTGAAACCAAACATATACTGATGTCATAATCATACCTAACACTATTATCCATACCTTTTCAGAAACTTTTGCCCATATGAGTAATCGGGAAGGCAAACGTCAAAGAGTGTGTGATTTGCTGAATGCACTCGTCACACCAAAGGAGATTTCAAAAATAGTTGGAGTGTCCATAAAGACTGTTTATAATGGAAAGAAGAGAATGACTATGAGCAAAACTATTACCAGAAAGTCCGGAAGATACTATTAAAGAAGAATGGGAGAAGTTGTCACCCCAATATTTGAGGAACACTTGCGCAAGTTTCAGGAAGCGTGTGAAGGCAGTTATTGAGAAAGAAGGAGGACACATAGAAGAAAAACATTTTCTATTATGTACATTTTCTTTTGGCAAATAAATTCTCATGCCTTTCAATAAACTAATTGGTCATACACTGTCTTTCAATCCCTGCCTCAAAATATTGTAAATTTTGCTTCCCCACACTGTAATCTAAAAAAGACTGCCTTTTATTAAAAAATTTAGTTAAGGGACCTCGTAGTGAGAGTCTAATCTTTTCTAATTTAAGAAAAAACATAACATCCTTTAGCCAAAGTGAAATAGACAAGGGTTTAGGAGACTTCCACAAAAATAAGATGCGTCATCTTGCAAGGATGGATGTAAAAGCTATGATATCGGACTCTATTTGGTTCAAACTGGAGTCAACAGTGAGCCCAAATATCGCTATAAAAGGGCAAGTATTGACATTTTTCCCCAGAATATTAGTCATGATCATAAAGTAATCACCCTAAAATTTCACCTTGGTGGAGGTGATACCAGAAAAGTACAGGGGTTGGACAAAATAATGGAAACACCTTAAAAAATCAACAAAATATAATTTAATATGGTGTAGGTCCGCCTTTTGCGGCAATTACAGCCTCAATTCTCCGAGGTATTGATTCATACAACTTGTGAATTGTTTCCAAAGGAATTTTAAGCCATTCTTCAGTTAGAATACCCTCCAACTCTTTTAGAGACGATGGCGGTGGAAATCGACGTCTTACTTGAATCTCTAAAACTGACCATAAATGCTCAATAATGTTGAGGTCTGGGGACTGTGCCGGCCATACGAGATGCTCAACTTCATTAGAATGTTCCTCATGCCATTCTTTAACAATTCAAGCTGTATGGATTGGGGCATTATCATCTTGAGGTGAAAGTGTTTCCATTATTTTGTCCAACCCCTGTAGTACCGGGTACCAGATTCCAGGTCCTTTTTTGTAATGGAAATGCAAAAAGGCCAAGTCCAGTCGAGCCAATACCACGTAGTAGAAACGCGACGTTAGTAAATCAGGCCCTTAGTGTCTCCAATGTCTAATTCTACGGTATAGAGTCCAGTAGGCCGGACGCATCAGCTGTATATTTTTTTTGACGGGGTTGTCATGATGTGTCCGAGCGATGCCTGACCACCCCGAGGTGAAGAACTCCCTCATGACTCAAAGTGAAAACTTTCCCCTTTGCCGATAAACTGTTCAGTCATACTTGATCTGTTCTGTTTTCGCTTCTGCGGGTTCATGAGCTGAATCTTGATCAAGTCCAGGGGGGAGATCAGCGGTGCGAATCCCTAAAGTCTCTGCTTCAAGCGTCGGCTGTCCAATAAAAACCTGGCTCCTTTAAAGTGTCTCTGATTGTTAGTTATAAGAATATCCCGATCGATGTATCGAGCGGCCTTCCGACACTCCACCGCTGCAGAGGCTGGAGCAGAGTGTGTGTTGGTGGGAGATTGTGGGGAAACAGTTCCCGGACCATGGCTCTTTGTGACAGGACTATCGAGCTGTTAAATAGGGAGAATTGATTGGGTGGTGTTGAATGTGACGGCTCATGAGAGGATCCTCCTGCAGCCGCAGACCATCAGTGGAACAGAGTGAAGGAACCGTGGGTGGGGAGAGGGAGTCAGGAGACCATATCATCAGCTGACCAGGAATTTAACGTCTTTTATCGAGAAGTATTAAGTCAATGCATTTTTTGTTCTGGTTCAGTTTGTTTAGATCCTTTAATAAGTGTTTTGGTGATCTTTTGGAAATTAATCCTCCAGTAATAAGATTTTAAGGCTAATTCTTCCCCTTCTTCTTCTTCTTCTTTTTCTCCTTCTTCCTCTTTTTTTTACTTCTTTTTTTCTTCTCCTTTTTTTTCCTCCTTCTTCTTCTTCACTGGAAAACATCTAAATCTTACCAAGTATATTTTTCTCATTTCTAGTCCAAATATCTCATCACACTTGAAATAAGACGGAATCACCCAAAGAGGAACTTTTCAGTGAGATATAAGAACTGATTTATAGACGATAGATCTGGAAAATCTGATTTCAAGAAATCTGACCAAGATAATTTTCACTTGTTCCACTGGCAGGTTTTTTTTGCTTGAATTAAGCAAAAAAAAAAAAAAAATTGAATTAAGTAACAAATCTTGACTGAAGCACAAAAAACCCTAGTAATTACTCACTTCATGGAGATAATATGCAAAAAAAAAAACCTTCTTGTCTAACAAATAAAAATGGATTTACGCTTAAACATGTTACTGCAGATCAGGTTTATCAAGAACAGCAAAGTTTCAGTGATGGTCTGAATGTCAGTGTATGGGATGGTGCGTAAGTGTCCACTGTGTTGGCTGATATGGAACTAAACATCAAAACCCATGAATATACAAGAGAACAGCTGGAGAAGAACTGTCCACTAGAGTGACCTATGCATGAAAGGGTTAAAGATGTACAAATACTGTATTACATTCCACCACTGTTTATATACAGGGTGACACAAAAAAACGGGAACTTTTTAACAATCCAATAAAACCAAGAGTGATGGAAGAAAAATATTTTATTCATAGTAACTGAAACCTTAAAACATGCCATTTAAGAAACAATGATGGAATTTTCCTTTTTTAAAAATTACTTCCTGTAGATGGCGTCCTCCTGTACGAATGCATTCTTGAAATCTGCTGTTGAGGTTCCTCATTGACCGCTGCAACATCTCAGCTGGAATACTGTGAATTTCATCCTGAATTCTCTGTTTTAACTCATCCAGAGTTCTTGGTCGAGTCGTGTACACTTTACTGTTGAGATAGCCCCACAAGAAAAAATCACAAACGGACAAATCTGGCGATCTAGGGGGCCAGGGAACGTTACCGAATCTTGAGATCACACGGTTACCGAACAATTCTCGCACAGCCGCCAATGGTTACTAAAATGGGGGGGGTGTTTACTTGTTCAAGGTCACTGTCTCGCAGTGCTGCCACTTGCTCATGTCTGCCAATACGCACTTCAAAAATGCCCGTTTTTTTTTTTACCATAGTAACCATTGGTGGCTGTGCGAGAATTGTTCGGTAACCATGTGATCTCAAGATTCGGTAACGTTCCCTGGCCCCCTAGATCGCCAGATTTGTCCATTTGTGATTTTTTCTTGCGGGGCTATCTCAGGAGTAAAGCGTACACGACTGGACCAAGAACTCTGGATGAGTCAAAACAGAGAATTCAGGATGAAATTCACAGTATCCCAGCTGAGATGTTGCAGCGGTCAATGAGGAATCTCAACAGCAGATTTCAAGAATGCATTCGTACAGGAGGACGCCATCTACAGGAAGTAATTTTTAAAAAATGAAAATTCCATCATTGTTTCTTAAATGGCATGTTTTAAGGTTTCAGTTGCTATGAATAAAATATTTTTCTTCCATCACTCTTGGTTTTATTGGATTGTTAAAAAGTTCCCGTTTTTTTGTGTCACCCTGTATTGTTATTTTACTGGTCCGACCCACTTCAGATCAAATCGGGGGGATGTGGCCCCTGAACTAAAATGACTTTGACACCCCTGTTTGTGTCTTGCAGGAAACGGTGGTTGCAGTCAACAGTGCAGTGCGGTCGGAGGCCAGGCTCGCTGCTCCTGCTTCCCAGGATTCTCACTGAAGACAAATGGGCGCACATGTGAAGGTAAGGGCTGCCACTCCTTCCTGTTGTGTTACCGCTGGCAGTAATTGGAGCGGCTCCCAAAGCTCGTACTTTATGTATCTGTCGCTTAAGCCGCATGAGGTAGCAAACGGCACAACGCCAACAACAAACAAACAAACAAACAAACAAACACAGCCAACGCCACGACAAAACTGAAGAGCAACGGAGCATTTTGTCCATAGATGGAGAGGCTTTTTTAATTGGACGCAGTCACTCATGAAGAAGGAGAATGTAGGTCTTGTGATACTTAACAATGCGCCGACTGAATGGGCTCCTACTTCCTGGTGGTAGGGACCGTTGCCTGGAGCATGAGCCAACCATGGCCAATTACTGCGGTTTGTTGTAGGGTTTCAATAATCGAGCTGCTTGGTGTTTGAAATCTCAGTCTGTGGAGAAACATGGAACAACACTGCCTGTACCAATTCCCCTCATTCGAAACCACAAACACACCATTTCCTGTCAAGTGGGCTCAGTAAAGGAGGATTTAAGACTCTTTTTCTTGACTAAGCCAACACATATTACACTACTTTTTAAATATTGCAGGGGTGTCAAACTCATTTTAGTTCAGTTCCACATTCAGCCTAATTTGATCTCCAGTGGGCCGGACCAGTAAAATAATAAGAGTGAAAAAAGTAATATTATATTATGGTCAGGTTTACATCTACAGTTTCCTTAAAAATCTGAATAACATGAACAACTTGAACTGTCTTAAGAAAAACAAGTGCAATTTTAACAATATTCTGCCTCAGTTTATCAGTTTATCATTTACACATGTGCGTTACAATCGCACAAAACATTTAGTAACAGACAGAATATTGGTAAAATTGCATTTACTTTTCTTCAGACATTTCCATTTGTTAAGATTATTCATGTTTTTTGTAAAAGTATAATTTGGTAATGTAGCATTTTCATGTAATTTTACTTTTTTTACACCTAAAAAAAAAAGAAAATGTGGGGGACTTCTTACAAGTACCCCTGGGGGTACACGTACCGTCATTCATTTGAATTTTCATTTTATTTATTTGTTTAGACAGGGACAATGCACAATATACATTAACCTTAAAAAGGACAGATACAGTGTGCCAGGTTGTAGCACTAATGCTAATTTCCACCTGTAGTCTCTGGGCAGGCTGATGTTATCATTAATTAAACAGACGTTAATAACAACTAAAACATATAAAAGCAGTAAAAATGCATTTTCATAATTAATTCATTTGAGAGAATGTTCAAAATCAGGGGTCTCAAACATGTGGCCCGGGGGCCAAAGGTTCCAATCCGACCCCTGGGATGAATTTGCAAAGTGCAAAAATTCCACAGTCCAGGCTGTGGAACTCATTTTAGTTCAGGTTCCACATACAGACCAGTATGATCTACAGTCAAATAATAACAGCAGAAGAACCGACAAAAAAGAATGACTGCAGATTTTCTTCTCGGTTTGATGTGAAAATAATATTACACTATGCCTATAAATAATGACAACTTCATTTATTGCACAAAATAACATTAAATTCTGAAAATGTTTACATTTCCAAACTATCCTGTAACAATAAAATGTAAATAACCTGAACAAATATGAACAACCTGAAATGTCTAAAGAAAATTCAGCACAGTTTTAACTCTTTTCTGCCTGTTCCTCAGTGTTTAGTGTCTTTGTAGATCTGATCCATAATGCACATGTAGAAATGATAAGTTGAGGCAGAATATTGTTATAATTGCACTTATTTTTCTTAATAAATTTTAGTTTTTCAGGTTATTCACATCTTTTTTGTTTGGATAGTTTATAAAAGTAAGTATTTTCATAATTTCGTGGGTTATTTTGCACTAAAGCAAAGACAAACATTTGGAGTTGTCATTATTTATATGTTATTATGCTATTATTTTACTGGTTCGGCCCACTGCAGATCAAATCGGGCTGAATGTGGAACCTGAAAGAAAATGAGTTTGAGAGCCCTGTTGAGCCGCATTACGTAATAAATTCCCATTATGTAATAAAAGTTCAAAATGTAATAAGAATGTCACGTCATTTTGTGATAAAGCCGCAATATGTAATAAACCGACACATTTTGTAATAAACTAGCTCAATGCATTATGTAGCAAATTTTTTCGCATTATGTAGTAAGTTATTACAATTTGAGAAATTTATTACAAAATGCACTTGACCGTTTTTATTTTCAGGAAAATGTAATGTGTTAAATTAATCTTTAAACTGTGTGGTTAAAGTTCTGATGACATTACCTGTAGCTCCTGTGACTAATTTCTTCTAAATTGCTCTGAAATTATATTAATTTGAATTATTACATAATGAAGCATGTTATTACATTTTTAAAATAAAGTGTGTCAAGTGCATTTTGTAATAAACTTCTCAAATTGTAATAACTTACTACAAAATGTGAAAAAATTTACTACATAATGCGTTGTAGTTTATTACAAAATGCGTCAGTTTATTACATAATGCGGCTTTATTACAAGATGACGTGACATTCTTATTACATTTTGAACTTTTATTACATAATGGGAATTTATTACATAATGCGGCTCAACAACCCCTGATCTAAAACACTGATTCACCAGTAAAACCCATAGAGTTGGATCAATGACAGTAGATGTAAACACTTGTTTTTATGTTCAGTTAATGATATTCTTGCAGAAAAAGTCACTTTTTATTCAGTTTTCTCTGTTTCTGGTATAATAATCCTCAACTTTACTCTGAGCTTTTATGAACATCTACATAATCATAAGATAAATACAGGAAAATAGCAGATTTTCACTGAAAAAAAAGCAAAGTAAAGAAGATAATATTACAATAAATGGTGATAAATCACTTGAGAATGGTTAAATCTGGAGAAAAACTCATTAGAGAGCTGCCATAAAAGTAGCTCTGGGTCTTTATGGGTTAAACACCGCTGAGGTTTAATTCACTGACCTGCATCCATCTGAGGATTCACACACTGGCTGTGGTTTTGTAAATTATTTTCCTCCGCCACGCCAAAATCTCCCTGGCTATGAGATGATTAAGCTGCTTGAACTGTTGCCCTGCTGTGGATTCGAGGTCTTTCGTAACATATAAAGTCATCAGATATAGTCACGGCCTCAGGAGAAGCTAAAGTATAGTCTTATGAAACTGACTGAAATGTATGAAGCATAGGTCAAAATGTTGAAAAGGGTGAGCTAATGTAACGGCATCAGACGGTATCACGTTAGCCTGTTATCTCTATAGCTGTGGATGGAATGTTAACTTTGAGTCAGCTTTCGGGTTCGGTTGTTTTCTCAAATAATACGTTTCAGGATTAATGTTGACAGTCATTCATCTGAGACAGTCTGGAGATGTTTGCTAATGAAATACCACTGTTTTTATCCTCTTATCCCAAGCTAAACCCGACTAATGAACAGTATTTTAGCCAACGCGTGACTGAATCCGCCTCCTGATGGTCATTTGTGCTACAGCTGAGGTAGTCGAATTATCGTAGGTGTTGTGAGGACTGAGACTAAGAGGTTAGCACCCTGAAAAAACAAGACTGTTTTTTAAATTAGTAGAATAGCCCCTGTGCACCAGCTCCGTGACGTACTGTAAATTCCGGACTATAAGCCGTTACTTTTTTCCCACGCTTTAAACACTGCGGCTTATACTCCGACGTGGCTTATACGACGATTTGACCTTATTGCTGCCACACCCCAGGGAAGAATCTGTCTATTGTTACCAGGTATGCAGGAATGGATAACATTAACAACTTAACCTTTATAAAGTTAATATTAACACACACAAAAGGGGAACTTTTAAGGAAAAATAGTAAACCTTCAAATGTTAATATTGTTTCACAAATATACAAAACAAAACTCTGAATGAAAACACCTAATAAAGCTCTCCAGAGACCGTCATAAATCTAAAGCATCTCAGAATTAATGCCCACATCATGCGTAACGTTAAATGAAAATGATATTACAACAGACGTAACTACTTGTTTTTAATCTTTATATTTTAAAAATAAATTAAAAGTCCTACTCTAACGAAAAACAAAAATTTGTTCACTTTCAAGTGTCTTTCAAGTCATTTTAAGTCCGTAAATCCACAGCCGGCGCAAAAGCAAGTCAATCCCGTATCGGCACGAATCCAAAGGAAACCCTGATAAGTCCACCGACAAAAAAAAAAGAAAGAGAAAATGTGCTTTTATTACTATCCTTTTATTGCCTCGTTTTTTGTCTTTTGTTTTTTAATCATCATATTAACAATGAATCAACCTATAGATATGACAGCAGGCTCACACATATCACACCCATTTACATACAGGGAAGAATTTCATTTGAACTCAAAGAAAACCTTTATCCAATTACCGTCCAGTTTTGACGCAATGAAAAAAAGGTTCCACTCGGTCCCATAGACTCCCATAGAAGCCAGGCTTCAACGGGGAAATGCACTGACCATAGATCGTATGAGGAAACAGCGCAACGGGAATGTATGAGAAGTGAACAACATGGAGTCTGATGATTTGTGATAAAGCTGATTCTGAACGAACTCGTCTGTGAGATGAACGTGTTTTAACACGTGTAGTCAATGAAATGTCAACACAACCGAACAGATTTAACCATTTAATTTTGGTAATGACAGGGGAAGCCGGGCTTCTCTTGCAGTCTATGAGAAATCGCCACTGGTGGACACCCGCGGCTTATAAACCGGCGCGGCTTATACATGTACAAAACTGATTTTCTTTCTAAAATTAGGGTCTGCGGCTTATATTCAGGTGCGGTCTATAGTCCGAATTTACGGTACTTCCGATCTCGGCGAGTCAGTTTCCGGTGAATTTCTTGCTCCAGTCGCAACAGTGGGAAAATGGACGGACGGAAAACTCGATTGCTTCAACTTTCAGAAAAAGGAGTAAATCTAATTTGAGGGAAACTTTAAAGGTGCGGGAGACTTTTGTGACCAATTTTTCATCAAATCTGTCAAACCTCAGTCATATCCTCAGTATCATGAATCTGTAAGTCTGTCTGTCATTACTCACCTGAATCTCTTGCATTACAGTGAACAGTTTCTTAGTTCCATCCACCAGAAACAAACCATGTGTTTACAAACAGAGCCGGGAGGGAACTCGGGCATCTGAGGAATTTTGTCGCGACGTGCATTGTGGGAAAGGGAGGTTCGCGTAGCTGCCTAGCAGGAGCTAGACATGACGTGGAAACGGCAGGAGCTCCCTTCCCTCTATGCCAGTGTTTTTTCAACCTTGGGGTCGGGACCCCACGTGGGGGTCGCCTGGAATTCAAATGGGGTCACCTGGAATTTGGTCACAAAAGTCTCCCATACCTTCAAGTACTAGAGAATGGTGTGTGGCTCCAATGAACATTACTGAGTGCTACTTTACATCAGATAAATTGAATTCGAATGAAAAATCCAAAACTATTCTAACCTTGGCTATTATTGCAACTCGATCCGGTACAAAGTGGTACACAGTAATGTTCACTGGAGCCACCCACCGTTCTCTAGAACTTAAAGGGCTCATATTTCTCTAAACCCACTTTTATTTGTCTGTGGTTCATTTATTTGTGTATTTGGACCCTAATTCATAAAGTTTGAATTTGAACCCTCCAGGTGCTGCAAAACTATATTTATATTCATTTGGGCAGTGGATCAATGACAGTGGATGGACACACTGGGTTTATGTTCAGTTGATGATATATTTTACTGAAAAAGTCACTTTTTCGGCAGGTTTCTCTGTTTTTTAATAGATGTTTATGTTTATGCATTTGGCAGACGCTTTTTTCCAAAGCGACTATAATAATATAATATAATATAATATAATATAATATAATATAATAATCCTCAACTTTAATCTGATCTTTTATGAACATCTACATTATCAATGAATGAAACGTAAAAAAAAAATACATGATTTATACTGACAAAATGACAAAAAAAAAAGAGGATAATATAAATAAATGGTGATAAATCATTTAAGAAAGGTTAAATAGAGAGAAAATTTCATTTGGGAACTGACATAAAAGTAGCACTGGGTCTTTATGGGTTAATAAGATCAGACTAGATTAAAATACTGAGATGTTTTCAGCTTTTGTTTGCTCAAACCAGCAAAACTTGACTAAAATGTACACTTTCAACAGTAAAATAATGTTGGAATGACAGGAGAAACCCCCTCACAGCCAAGGCATTCTCCAATGGAAACATCCATCACATAGATCGAACATTGATATTAAAGCTCTTCCCTGGAGACGCTGTAATTGCTACCACACCAAAGCTCCGTTCCTGTGGACGTCCTTATGCGCCATTTGTTGCTATAGTTTGTAAATTGATCCATGAATTTGCAACAGGGCTCAAAGTTGGAAGCAATTTTCCTTTGTTAAAAATGTGATATATGGTCCATCCCTGGAACTCAATACACAGCAGCATAATAAGTGTGGACCCCACCCCCACCCCCCCCACACCCCCCACCCTCCATACACCACACTGTTGGCTGCATCTTTACAGAGACAGACAGTGGTATGAAAATGAGTTTGTATTTATGCTTTCTCTCAGATCACATGCTGCTTAACCCTTAGTGGTCTGAGCCTATTTTGGCCGTTTTTCAGTACTTTTGATTTTGCCTTTATATATATATATATATATATATATATATATATATATATTATATATATATATATATATATATATATATATATAAAAAGTTTACTATACCCATGTTTGGTATCTTTTTTTTTTTTTTTTCAGCACAACTTCATCTAATAAAATAAGTAATAAAATGAACAAAAACAGCCAGAGTGATCAATAAAATGAACAAAAATGAATAATAAAGGAATTAACCAATGGAGTTGGATCAATGACAGTGGATGGACGCACTGGTTTTTACATTCTGTTTTTGATATCTTGACTGAAAAAATCACTTTTTCTTCAGTTTTCTCTGTTTCTGATATAATAGCCCTTAACTGTAATCTGAGTTTCATGAACATCTACATGATCAGTGAATGAAATATAGGGAAATACTTCATTTTCATTTAAACATGCAAAATTCAGAACATAATATTAGGAAAAATTATTTGGGAAGTGCCACAAAAGTAGTGGAAAATGATTTTTCATTGAAAAAAAACACAAAATACAGAGGATGATATTATAATAAATGGAGATAAATCACTTAACCCTGAGTGGTCTGAGCCTATTTTGGCTGTTTTTGAATACTTTTGATTTTGCCTATCTATCTATCTATCTATCTATCTATCTATCTATCTATCTATCTATCTATCTATCTATCTATCTATCTATCTATCTATCTATCTATCTATCTATCTATCTATCTATCTATCTATCTATCTATCTATCTATCTATCTATCTATCTATCTATCTATCTATAGGTATATATAGGTAGACTTTTGTGACCAATTATTCATCAAATATATGTTTACTATACCTATGTTGGCATCTTTTTTTTTCAGCACAACTTCATCTCATAAAGTAAGCAATAAAATGAACAACAACAGCCAGAGGGATCAAAAAAATAAACAAAAAAGAATAATAAATCAACAAAATAATCACTAACATAGACAAAATAAACCAGAAACTGAACAAAATGAAGAAAAAACAGGAATTAACCGATGGAGTTGGATCATTGACAGTGGATGGACACATTTATTTTTACGTTCTGTTATTGATATCTTTACTGAAAAAGTCACTTTTTCTTCATTTTTCTCTGTTTCTGATATAATAACCCTTAACTGTAATCTGAGTTTTTATGAACATCTACATGATAGGTGAATTAAATATAGGGAAATACTTCATTTTCACTTAA
This sequence comes from Sphaeramia orbicularis, assembly GCF_902148855.1. NCBI lineage: Eukaryota > Metazoa > Chordata > Actinopteri > Kurtiformes > Apogonidae > Sphaeramia > Sphaeramia orbicularis. Next base: position 5,747,579 of record NC_043961.1, on the reverse strand, counting down.
AAATGCAAAATTCAGAAAATAATATTAAGAAAAATTTATTTGGGAAGTGCCACAAAAGTAGTGGAAAATGATTTTTCATTGAAAAAAACACAAAATACAGAGGATGATATTATAATAAATGGAGATAAATCACTTAACCCTTAGTGGTCTGAGCCTATTTTGGCTGTTTTTGTGTATTTTTGATTTTGCCTTTATTTACTATATAAAAAAAACACTTTACTATACCCATATTTGGTGTCTTTTTTTTTTTTTCAGCACAACTTCATCTTTGTCATCTGCCTATTATTTTTTTCACTTTAACCTACTATAAAAACACAAAAGGACAAAAAAACACAAAAAATATAAAATCCAATTTGAAAAATGTATATGATTTATTGCATAAATAACACAAAGATGCTTAATGAACCTTTTCAGTGACTTTAAAAGTGAATATTGGTTCCAAATATTAGGTAAATAAAATCCAAATTGTAATAAATTAAAACTATACTCAAATATTTGACATAAAAGCAGATCTTTACATAGGGTTTTTCTCGGGGTTAGGGTTAGATGTGTGTTAGCGTCGGCACTGACCCATTTTGAGTTTTAAACGCATAAATGAACCACATAAAATTTGTTTATTGCATCAAGGCTTTTTGAAATTGTCAGGAACCTCTTTTTCAACAAAATATTACATATTACATGATCAAAAACAAATTAATTTTAGCAACCAAAAAAAAAAAAAAGTCTGTTTTGAATGTCTGGGGTCAGCAGAAATTTGTGATGTTAAAACGGGGTCACGAGCCAAAAAAGGTCAGAAACCACTGGGTTAAAGCGTGAGGGGGAGGGGGGGGGGGTGATGACGCTGTGGGCGTATTCGTCCCCCAGACTGTCTGTCCGGGTTTTGCTTATTTAATCAGTCTTTGAGTCAGCAGACGGGGTAATACATCTACATATAAGAGTTAGTGTTTCCCTTCCTATCACTTTGTTCGGTAAGCAGACCGAGGACTTTCTTTTCTAAAGTGTTTCCACATGTGAACACGTGGGTGGGCAGCGTTTGGTTTAGACTGGAATGGAGCGTGTGAGGGGATACATGAGGATCTGACAGAGATGGAAGCAGACTGTGAAATAAACTGTGGAGAGTTTGAATAGTTCCTGTGTTGAACATGTATCATGTAAGTCTGAGAAAACACAGTGGAAGCATTAACACCTAGGATGTTTGCAGTCATGTCATCTGGAATTTATTTAAGCAAATCTAAGCACGTTTATCAGAATTACTGGTGTGACTGGGATATTAACCCTTTATAGAAACAGTCTGATGTTCAGAATTTCAGCCTAACACTGTAAAAAAAAAAAGTAAAAAAAAAAAAGGTAATATTACGGCAGCTGGGGCGCCACGAAAATACTGTTAAATAACGGAAAATAACCATCTCATAAAAATATGTAAATTTTCCTTAATTAAAATACAGTTTTTTGCCCTAAATTTACATGAGATTTTGCAGATTTTTTTTGACTTTTTAATGTTTAATAAAGAATATTTACATGTATTAAAAAAATCAAATTATCTAAGCACTTTTATCAGAATTACTGGTGTGACTGGGATATTAACCCTTTATAGTTCACTCATAGAAACAGTCTGATGTTCAGAATTTCAACCTCACACTGTAAAAAAAAAAAAGGTAATATTACGGCAGCTGGGGCGCCAAAAAAATACTGTTGAATAACGGAAAATAACCATCTCATAAAAATACTGTAATTTTCCACGTCGTGGTTTTTCAGCCAGTAACTGCCAGTATCCTCTTTTTTCCACATTATTTTTATTGGTGTTTAAGTTTTATATTGAAAGGTACACAAAGTAAATAATAATATACATAAGGAACATGAATCAAAACAACAAACACTCATACACACACCCATTCACACCATGTAGACTTGCACCAAATGATATACGCTGTAAAAAATAAATAAATAAATAAATAAATAACATAAAAAAAGATATTATTCAGGCAGCTGGGGCGCCAAGAAAAATACTGGAAAATAACGGAAAATAACCATCTCATAAAAATACGGTAATTTTCCATAATTAAAATACAGTTTTTTGCCCTAAATTTACATGAGATTTTGCATTTTTTTAAATTAACTTTTTAGTGTTTAATGAAGAATATTTACATGTATTAAAACAATCAAATTATCTAAGCACTTTTTTTTTTATCAGAATTACTGGTGTGACTGGGATATTAACCCTTTATAGTTCACTCATAGAAACAGTCTGATGTTCAGAATTTCAACCTCACACTGTAAAAAAAAAAAAAAACATAAAAAATTGGTAATATTACAGCAGCTGGGGCGCCAAAAAAATACTGTTAAATAACGGAAAATAACCATCTCATAAAAATACTGTAATTTTCCATAATTAAAATACAGTTTTTTCCCTAATTTACATGAGATTTTGCATATTTTTTTTGACTTTTTAATGTTTAATAAAGAATATTTACATGTATTAAAAAAATCAAATTATCTAAGCACTTTTATCAGAATTACTGGTGTGACTGGGATATTAACCCTTTATAGTTCACTCATAGAAACAGTTTGATGTTCAGAATTTCAACCTCACACTGTAAAAAAAAAAAAAAAAAAAGTAAAAAAAACCCGGTAATATTACGGCAGCTGGGGCGCTAAAAAAATACTGTTAAATAACGGAAAATAACCATCTCATAAAAATACTGTAATTTTCCATAATTAAAATACACTTTTTGCCCTAATTTACATGAGATTTTGCATATTTTTTGACTTTTTAATGTTTAATAAAGAATATTTACATGTATTAAAACAATCAAATGACCTAGAAATATATATATATATATATATATATATATATATATATATATATATATATATATATATATAAATAATTTTCAGTGAGACTAAGTTGTACAATCCACTGATTAAAACTGTATTTGGACAGTTTATCAGTGCTTATACATGTTATACATTCAAAAAAATACATTTATTCAACATTTTTGTTGTGAAACTTCCCGTAATTACACAAGATATTTGTCAATTAACAAACAAGTCTGGTTAAACTAACAGAACAAATACTTTATGGTTAATTGTCAGTAATTTTATCTCGTTTTATTTATTTATTTTTTTTTTTTTTTACAGTATTAAACTTTAAATTAACAGTTTATTCTCATAAATAGAAAAGAAATATTTGTGAAAGTGATACATTTGCAAATGTATTTTAACTGTATTTTTCTGTGAAAAAAAAATCTTTTAAAAAATGGAAATTTTATGGTTATTCACAGGTACAGATTTTTCATGTTATTTTACATTTGACGTGTAAAATCACAGTCCATTTTTGTCATTTCATTGATAGTTTCCTGTATCTTAAAACTACAGGAAAAATCTTTGAAATAAACAGTGAAAATTCAGTTAAATTACAGATTTTTTTTTTTACAGTGCAGTGTGTTATTGGATGACATAACAAGATTTTACTTTTTTTTTTTTTTAAATCAATTTTTTTTTATTTTCATTGTGCATCTCTAAAAGTACAATACAAAAACCAAGAAAGAAATTCACATTTTATGATGAAAGATTTTGTGACACACAGAGTATAAACCCCACCCCCCCCAGAACCAGTGGTAACCCCCATACCAACCCAACCTGGATCTCAAAATACGAAAACAAGACTTTACTTTTGTGGAATTTTTCAACATTTTTTATTGTCATGTAGAAAATCAAGGTAAATGAAGTTATCGTATGTGGCAAAAAAATAAAAAATAAAAAATACAAGAAGTACGGAAGTGTATTGCATTCACACAAAAAATAAAATTCGGCTCTGTTTTTCCGAATTAACGAGATAATTATCTTGTAATTATGAGAAAAAATAAGTAAAAAAAAAAATTCAAAAAATTCAGCTCTGTTTTTCTGAATTAACGATATACTGTTTTCTGAAAAAAAAATTAAATTTGGATCTGTTTTTACGAGATAATTGTCTGGTTAATTCAGAAAAACAGAGCCAAATTTTATTTTTTTCAGAAAACAGTATCTTGTTAATTCAGAAAAACAGAGCCGTTTTTGTTGTTTTTAAAGTTTTGCGCAGATGTCCGATGGAAAAGCGACCATAGACTGTATAAAAGAAACTGATGAGGCCGTTATAACACCACCCATTGGTTTTAGCTAGCTTGTTTTTTTGCTGCCAAAAATGGTAATGATAACATAAAAGGGTAGAAGAAGTGGAAGAAGAATCCCACAATTCCTTGCATTCCAACCTTAACTTCATCAGCATAAACATGACAGCCTGGATTTTCTACCTTACGTCATAACTTGCTAATACAGTCTACTCTCGTTATACCGCCAACTTCCGGTCACGGCCAAATTGGCGGTATAGCGAAAATGGCGTTACAACGGGTTGCGTCCATAATGTGCATGTCTTTACTATATGATGTCTATGCTGCTTCCGTTAACCCGTTCTAATTGCGATTCTAAATAAATCTTGATTCTGTTATGTTTTAAGGGATCATTTAAAGTGGCGAAACATTTTAAGCATTATTATACCGTGTCGGGAAATGACACCCCATCATCTTGAGGCTTTGGCTTAATCCCACGTCCTCTTCCCGACATCCTGACCTACTGAGTGTTCTGCGATAAATGAACGGTGGCCGTTCCGTAGACCTACTCGTAGCTTGTCGCGATCAGCGTCTGGCGCGTTTGTTTCAGTGCATTGTTAAAATTTATGTGTACTCGATGGCAATCACGCTGACGGTATAACGGTCGGGAAATCAATGGTATAAGTGTTGTTTGTGCATGGAACTGGGCTGGCGGATGGCGATAGGCGGAAATGGCGGTAGCTAATGGAATAATGCATTGGGGATTTTTGTGCAATGGTTTTGGTCGGCGGTGAGCGAAAATGGCGGTATAACGGCGGGCGGTTTAACGAGAGTAGACTGTATTTGTGAACTTTAACCCTTTCATGCATTGTGGTCACTCCAGTGGACAGTTCTTCTCCAGCTGTTCTCTTGTATATTCATAGGTTTTGTTGTTTTAGTTCCATATGAGCCAACACAGTGGACACTTATGCAACATCCCATAATACACTGCAATTCATGCCATTACTATAACTGTGCTGTTCTTGATAAACCTGATCTGCAGTAACATGTTTAAGTGTAAATCAGTTGTTATTTGTTGGACAAAAAGAGTTGTTTTTTGCATATTATATGAGGTAATAACTAACATTAGAATTTGTTAAAATGTGAGAAAACATCAAATTAGCAGCCTTAAAAATGTTTTCATTTCATTGTTTTCATTTTACTTTCTGATATTAGGTTTGAAATACATATTTCTTTACTTCAAAAATTAAATGCATGGACATTTTTGTAACTCCATGAAAAAAAAAAAAAAAAAAAACTCAATCGCAATTTTTTTTTTTATGCCTAAAGAGGTATAAAAAAACTCCAGAAAAAAAAAAAAAATCTTGACTAAGGTTCTCATAAGTCATGCATGAAAGGGTTAAATCAAACAAATCATCGTATTTGTGATTTAATGGAAAAACTGACATTACGCACTTCTGTTTTTTTGACATTTAGGAAATATGGGTAAAATTTTGAGCAGATGTCCAATGGAAAAGCGACTACTGTCTTGTAATGTGTGCAGAAATGACCAAAAACAGTCACTTCCCTGATAAAGGGTTAACATGTTTAAGGGTCAGTAGGTGTGATTATATCTGCGGTGTATTCTAGACTGAACAATAACACACAGTTGTTCCCATGGCGACGTCTGTGCAGAGAAGGGATCTATCTATCTATCTATCTATCTATCTATCTATCTATCTATCTATCTATCTATCTATCTATCTATCTATCTATCTATCTATCTATCTATCTATCTATTTATCTATTTATCAATCTATCGTTCTATCTATCGTTCTATCTCTCTATCTCTCTATCTCTCGTTCTATCGTTCTATCTATCTATCTATCGTTCTATCGTTCTATCTATCTATCTATCGTTCTATCTATCGTTCTATCTATCGTTCTATCGTTCTATCTATCGTTCTATCGTTTTATCTATCTATCTATCTATCTATCTATCTATCTATCTATCGTTCTATCTATCGTTCTATCTATCTATCGTTCTATCTATCGTTCTATCGTTCTATCGTTCTATTTATCGTTCTATCTATCGTTCTATCTATCTATCTATCGATCTATCTATCGTTCTATCTATCGTTCTATCGTTCTATCATTTTATCTATCTATCTATCTATCTATCTATCTATTTATCTATTTATCAGTCTATCGTTCTATCTATCGTTCTATCTATCGTTCTATCTCTCTATCTCTCTATCTCTCGTTCTATCGTTCTATCTATCTATCTATCGTTCTATCGTTCTATCTATCTATCTATCGTTCTATCTATCGTTCTATCTATCGTTCTATCGTTCTATCTATCGTTCTATCGTTTTATCTATCTATCTATCTATCTATCTATCGTTCTATCTATCGTTCTATCTATCTATCGTTCTATCTATCGTTCTATCGTTCTATCGTTCTATTTATCGTTCTATCTATCGTTCTATCTATCTATCTATCGTTCTATCTCTCTATCTCTCGTTCTATCTATCTATCTATCGTTCTATCTCTCTATCTCTCGTTCTATCGTTCTATCTATCTATCTCTCATTCTATCGTTCTATCTATCTATCTATCGTTCTATCTATCTCTCGTTCTATCGTTCTATCTATCTATCTATCTATCGTTCTATCTATCCATCTATCGTTCTATCTCTCTATCTCTCGTTCTATCGTTCTATCTATCTATCTATCTATCTATCTATCTATCTATCTATCTATCTATCTATCTATCTATCGTTCTATCGTTCTATCGTTCTATCTATCTATCTATCTATCGTTCTATCTATCTATCTATCGTTCTATCTATCTATCTATCGTTCTATCTCTCTATCTCTCGTTCTATCGTTCTATCTATCTATCTCTCGTTCTATCGTTCTATCTATCTATCTATCTATCGTTCTATCTATCTATCTATCGTTCTATCTCTCTATCTCTCGTTCTATCGTTCTATCTATCTATCTATCTATCTATCTATCTATCGTTCTATCGTTCTATCTATCTATCTATCTATCGTTCTATCTATCGTTCTATCATTCTATCGTTCTATTTATCGTTCTATCTATCGTTCTATCGTTCTATCATTCTATCGTTCTATCATTCTATCGTTCTATCTATCTATCTATCTATCTATCTATCTATCGTTCTATCGTTCTATCTATCGTTTTATCATTCTATCATTCTATCATTCTATCTATCTATCTGTCTATCGTTCTGTCGTTCTATCTATCTATCTATCTATCTATCTATCTATCTATCTATCGTTCTATCTATCTATCGTTCTATCTATCGTTCTATCTATCGTTCTATCGTTCTATCTATCTATCTATCGTTCTATCGTTCTATCGTTCTATCTATTCTGAGTTTATCCATTTTATTTGACCCTCTAATAATTGAACTGGTCTGTTTAGAATTTTTTTTCCATTAATAAGGTAAAATAAAAGAAGTGCCTGCCATGTCAATAAGATCAACATATGAAATGATGATGATGAGTGCTACTCCAGTCAGTGGAACAATATTTACTAAAACATTCAAAACAGCGACTGTAAAATTACAAAAACTAAAAGAATAAGATACGAAAATATAATAAAAAATGTAAAAAAAAAAAAAAAAGAATTTGTTTTGTTTTTTGTTTTTTGTTTTTGTTAATGGAGAAGGTTGGTGTACTTGTTCTTGTTTTTGGGTTTGTTTGCATGTAAAAAAAAAGGAAATTTTGCAACAATTTATTTTCAATTGATTTGTCATATTTGATACAGTGTTTGTATTGCCTAATTTCTACAAAACTCCAAATAAACAAAGGTTGGGGGGGGAAATGTACAATTTAACAATGTAATACACAAATAGAGCTTAGTGTAATAAAAAAAAAATTAAACTGGATAAATATGAAAAGGCGCAAATGTACAGTATTAACAAACATTATGTATATCTATGAACAATATTAACATGTATTACCATAAATAACTATTTATATATATATATATATATATATATATATATATATATATATATATATATATATATATATATATATATATATATATATGAAACTGTATATTTATCTCTATTACAGTGTTAACAGTGTGCATTTCATTTGTAATGAATTCTCCTTCCAGTCTTTCATGACTTGTCTTTTCTGATCTCATGATATTTTCCATCTTGGTTGAGGAAAAGAAGTTGGGAAAAGTTATTCTAAAGGATATGTTTTTTTTGTTTTTTTTTCTCTAATCATGCGTTAATTTCCAGCTCCCAACCATCTGGTTACCACCTTTCCACTGCTCAGCTTAATGACATTACAGCCTGATCTGTGAAGCAACTCAAAAGCCACATTTGGAAATCTGTTTCAGTTGTTTAACTAAGCACATGTGAAGCAGAGCAGCGGTGATCCTGTAGCATGACATGAATAATATAATAGTCAAATATCCATGTATTTGGAATAAATGTAGTTTATTTATGAGAGTTTATAAAATGAACCCAGAATGATGACACTAAACTGTGTCACTTTACAAACATTCATACTTGTCAAATGTTTTTTTCACAAATTTTCATAAAAAAAATAAATTTTCCTGAAAATATAAGTAATTATCAACCAAAAAATATAAGTTTGGTGTAGACTATTGTGATATTAAGCTTCCCTTGACTTCACCCAATAGGTGTTTGGGTCTTTAACGGTTAAGAAAGGTTAAAAATAGAGAAAAACTAGAAAAGCACTAACAACATTTCCTGAAAATTTCCTCAAACCCCCCCCCCCCATCACCACCAAAATTTAATCATTTGTTCCGTGTGACAGTATCAACATTTCCTGAAAATTTCCTGAAAGAACTTTTTGAGTTATCTTGCACACGGACAGACAAACAGACAAACCCTGATGAAAACATAACCCCCACTGTTCCTTGGCGGAGGTAATAATAGTCAAATATCAGTGTATTTGGAATAAATGTAGTTTATTTATGAGAGTTTATAAAATGAACCCAGAATGACGGCACTAAACTGTGTCACTTTATGAACATTCACACTCATAAAACTCTTAAAAAGTTTTTTCCCACAATTTTTTTCTCATTTCTACGACGGCGTATTAGAGCCACATAAGAAAAAAAAAAAAAAAAACGCCTTTCACCACGGGAATAAAGTCGTTATATTTTGAGAATAAAGTAATTATTTATCGTTAATTCTCGTTTCCCATTAAACGATGACTTTATTCTCGAAATATAACGACTTTATTCTCGTTAAATGAGTTTTTTTAAACTACAACTTTGTTCTTGCTAAATACTGACTTTATTCTCATTACGTAATGAGTTTTTTTAAAACTACGTCTTTATTCTCGTTAAATAATGACTTTATTCTTGAAATGTAACAACTTTATTCTCGTTAAATACTGAGTTTTTTAAAACTACAACTTTATTCTCATTAAATAATGACTTTATTGTCGAAATATAACAACTTTATTCACATTAAATGAGTTTTTTTAAACTACAACTTTGTTCTTGCTAAATACTGACTTTATTCTCGTTAAGTAATACGTTTTTGAAAACTACGACTTTATTCTCGTTAAATAATGACTTTATTCTCGAAATATAACAACTTTATTCTCGTTAAATGACTTTTTTTAAACTCCAACTTTGTTCTTACTAAACACTGACTTTATTCTCGTTAAGTAATGAGTTTTTTAAAACTATGACTTTATTCCCGTTAAATAATGACTTTATTCTCGAAATATAAGGACTTTATTCTCGTGAAATGAGTTTTTTTAAAACCATGACTTTATTCTCGTTAAATAATGACTTTATTCTTGAAATATAACAACTTTATTCTCGTTAAATGACTTTTTTTAAACTCCAACTTTGTTCTTACTAAACACTGACTTTATTCTCGTTAAGTAATGAGTTTTTTAAAACTATGACTTTATTCCCGTTAAATAATGACTTTATTCTCGAAATATAAGGACTTTATTCTCATGAAATGAGGTTTTTTAAAACCATGACTTTATTCTCGTTAAATAATGACTTTATTCTTGAAATATAACGACTTTATTCTTGTAGTGA